>NC_068435.1:2435155-2542655 GCF_023373465.1 Oncorhynchus keta | reverse complement strand
TAGACCCAGATGCAGACCGTGTCGAAGTAACAATGTTTATTGCAGCAACAGGGGCAAAAGGTACAGGATGGCAGGCAGGCTCAGGGGCATGCAGAGTGGTCAGAAGGGCGGGTACAGGGTCAGGACAGGCGAGGGTCAAAAACCAGGAAGACGAGAAAAGAGAGACTGGGGAAAAGCAGGAGCTGAAAACAAAAACGCTGGTTGGCTTGACAAACAATACGAACTGGCACCGGACAAACACAGAACACGGGTATAAATACACATGGGATAATGGGGAAGATGGGCGACACCTGGAGGGGGGGTGGAGACAATCCTAACTAATCAATGTAGACCTTTAAAAGTTGTGAGCTTGCACCGCGGGACTTAGAGGTACCCAGCGTCACGGCTTCATTGCTCCAGACCACCACCAGGGGGAGTTAGAGCACTCATTATGCATTTGGGTCCCAAGGTTTTTATATGACCAATCATATCGAGTGGTTCCAATGATGAATTTTGACACGAGCCACCCAGCCTTGTGGTGTTCTTCAACAAAGATGGCTGACAAAACATTACAGGGGGAAACAGATGTAAGTTGTTATAACGTCATAACGAGTCAAGCAAAACAAATACAATTGAGAGGAATATGTTAGTTAATGTAGAGACAAACATTTGTGCATATTTTTTTTTGTCATGAAGTTAATTTACGAAAATTGCTATTAAGCAAGTTATCTGACTAGCTAACATTAGCCCGCTAGCTAGTGGAGAATGAATGTGTAATTCATGTTGTTTAATGGTTTAGGGACTCCTGAGAAAACCAGCAAACCAGGCAGTCGTTTTGTGAAAAAGTGGATGTAAAGAATCTAGCTCATTTACTGTAAATTGAATGTGCAATTGTGTAAGCTTGCCTTGCAATGCAGCTGACGTATCATAACTAGCTCACTATTTACTTACTTATTGTGTAGTGGAGGATAAAAATAACTGTATGCCTATAGGATGTGTAGCTAGCTACAGTAAATACATCAACTCAAATCATGTATTTGTCACATACACATGGTTAGCAGATGTGATTTGTCACATACACATGGGTTAGCAGATGTGATTGGTCACATACACATGGTTAGCAGATGTGATTTGTCACATACACATGGGTTAGCAGATGTGATTGGTCACATACACATGGGTTAGCAGATGTTATTGGTCACATACACATGGGTTAGCAGATGTTATTGGTCACGTACACATGGGTTAGCAGATGTTATTGGTCACATACACATGGGTTAGCAGATGTTATTGGTCACATACACATGGGTTAGCAGATGTTATTGGTCACATACACATGGGTTAGCAGATGTTATTGGTCACATACACATGGGTTAGCAGATGTTATTGGTCACATACACATGGGTTAGCAGATGTTATTGGTCACATACACATGGGTTAGCAGATGTTATTGGTAACATACACATGGTTAGCAGATGTTATTGGTCACATACACATGGTTAGCAGATGTTATTGGTCACACACACATGGTTAGCAGATGTTATTGGTCACATACACATGGTTAGCAGATGTTATTGGTCACACACACATGGTTAGCAGATGTTATTGGTCACACACACATGGTTAGCAGATGTTATTGGTCACATACACATGGTTAGCAGATGTTATTGGTCACACACACATGGTTAGCAGATGTTAATGCGAGTGTAGCGAAATGCTTGTGCTTCTAGTTACGACAATGCAGTAATAACCAACAAGTAATCTAACTAACAATTCCAAAAATACTACCTTATAGACACAAGTGTAAAGGGATAAAGAATATGTACATAAAGATATATGAATGAGTGATGGTACAGAGCGGCATAGGCAAGATGCAGTAGATGGTATCGAGTACAGTATATACATATGAGATGAGTAATGTAGGGTATGTAAACAAAGTGGCATAGTTTAAAGTGGCTAGTGATACATGTATTACATAAAGATGCAGTAGATGATATAGAGTACAGTATATACTGTACTCTATATGTAGCCGATCTGTGTATGGACTCTCTAAAACGTTAGGTTCTGAACTAATATTCATACTAATCTATGAACCATCATAGTTGTTGTATCAACGTCAAGTCTGAATGGCATTAATGAAGCCTATGGATATAGTAGAATATAATAACTTCATTGTGCCAAGGATGCAAGTCCTATATACATGTACTGTAGTTATTACCACACATGAGATCCCCACATTGTAGCCTGTACATTGAATATATTCACTGATCATGTACTGTGGTTATTACCATGCATGAGATCCCCACGTTGTAGCATGAACATTGAATATATTCACTGATCATGTTCTCTTCCTTGGCAAATAAAGGTGCGGTTCAGGTATGAATCTCTGAGACATTATTTTTCAGTCATGTCATATTCCAGTCTTTGAATGATTCTGTTGTCTGCATGTACGTCTTACACTTATAGACTTCGACAGTGTTTACCTCTCCTTCTCCTGGTCCATCTATGGTTTTACACATTGTAACTATACAATAGACTAGAAACATGATTGATTTGTAATTCATATATACAGAAGAAAACAAAACCTATGCATATCTAACTCCCTTCATCTGCATTAATCTGAGGACACAGGAGAGTATTTCAATGAGATACTTCATTTCACCCCGTGGAGAATGTGAAACACTTTATTGAAAGAAGTTCATTATCCAGGTGTTATAAATACATAATAAATGCATTAAAATTATGATAATTGTAATATTATTATCAATACACGTTCAATGTGTACTTCAATGCACATATGGTGTGCGTTATAAAACTAGGAAGAAATATGAGGTGGGGAGAGAGGTGTAGAAGACAGAAAGATGAGTGGGGGATAGAGGTGTAGAAGACAGAAAGACGAGGTGGGGAGAGAGGTGTAGAAGACAGAAAGACGAGGTGGGGAGAGAGGTGTAGAAGACAGAAAGACGAGGTGGGGAGAGAGGTGTAGAAGACAGAAAGATGAGTGGGGGATAGAGGTGTAGAAGACAGAAAGACGAGGTGGGGAGAGAGGTGTAGAAGACAGAAAGACGAGGTGGGGAGAGAGGTGTAGAAGACAGAAAGACGAGTTGGGAGAGAGGTGTAGAAGACAGAAAGACGAGGTGGGGGAGAGGTGTAGAAGACAGAAAGACGAGGTGGGGAGAGAGGTGTAGAAGACAGAAAGACGAGGTGGGGAGAGAGGTGTAGAAGACAGAAAGACGAGGTGGGGAGAGAGGTGTAGAAGACAGAAAGATGAGGTGGGGAGAGAGGTGTAGAAGACAGAAAGACGAGGTGGGGAGAGAGGTGTAGAAGACAGAAAGACGAGGTGGGAGGAGAGGTGTAGAAGACAGAAAGATGAGGTGGGGAGAGAGGTGTAGAAGACAGAAAGACGAGGTGGGGGGAGAGGTGTAGAAGACAGAAAGACGAGGTGGGGGAGAGGTGTAGAAGACAGAAAGACGAGGTGGGGAGAGAGGGTGTAGAAGACAGAAAGACGAGGTGGGGAGAGAGGCGTAGAAGACAGAAAGACGTGGGGGGAGAGGTGTAGAAGACAGAAAGACGAGGTGGGGAGAGAGGCGTAGGAGACAGAAAGACGAGGTGGGGAGAGAGGTGTAGAAGACAGAAAGACGAGGTGGGGAGAGAGGTGTAGAAGACAGAAAGACGAGGTGGGGAGAGAGGTGTAGGAGACAGAAAGACGAGGTGGGGAGAGAGGTGTAGAAGACAGAAAGACGAGGTGGGGAGAGAGGTGTAGAAGACAGAAAGACGAGGTGGGGAGAGAGGCGTAGAAGACAGAAAGACGAGGTGGGGAGAGAGGTGTAGAAGACAGAAAGACGAGGTGGGGAGAGAGGTGTAGAAGACAGAAAGACGAGGTGGGAGAGAGGTGTAGAAGACAGAAAGATGAGGTGGGGAGAGAGGTGTAGAGACAGAAAGACGAGGTGGGGAGAGAGGTGTAGAAGACAGAAAGACGAGGTGGGGGAGAGGTGTAGAAGACAGAAAGACGAGTGGGGGATAGAGGTGTAGAAGACAGAAAGACGAGGTGGGGAGAGAGGTGTAGAAGACAGAAAGACGAGTTGGGGAGAGAGGTGTAGAAGACAGAAAGATGAGTGGGGATAGAGGTGTAGAAGACAGAAAGACGAGGTGGGGAGAGAGGTGTAGAAGACAGAAAGACGAGTTGGGGAGAGAGGTGTAGAAGACAGAAAGACGAGGTGGGGGAGAGGTGTAGAAGACAGAAAGACGAGGTGGGGAGAGAGGTGTAGAAGACAGAAAGACGAGGTGGGGAGAGAGGTGTAGAAGACAGAAAGACGAGGTGGGGAGAGAGGTGTAGAAGACAGAAAGATGAGGTGGGGAGAGAGGTGTAGAAGACAGAAAGACGAGGTGGGGAGAGAGGTGTAGAAGACAGAAAGACGAGGTGGGGGGAGAGGTGTAGAAGACAGAAAGACGAGGTGGGGAGAGAGGTGTAGAAGACAGAAAGACGAGGTGGGGAGAGAGGTGTAGAAGACAGAAAGACGAGGTGGGGAGAGAGGTGTAGAAGACAGAAAGACAAGGTGGGGAGAGAGGTGTAGAAGACAGAAAGACGAGGTGGGGAGAGAGGTGTAGAAGACAGAAAGACGAGGTGGGGAGAGAGGTGTAGAAGACAGAAAGACGAGGTGGGGGGAGGAGTAGAAGACAGAAAGACGAGGTGGGGAGAGTGGTGTAGAAGACAGAAAGATGAGGTGGGGAGAGAGGTGTAGAGACAGAAAGACGAGGTGGGGAGAGGTGTAGAAGACAGAAAGACGAGGTGGGGGAGAGGTGTAGAAGACAGAAAGACGAGGTGGGGAGAGAGGTGTAGAAGACAGAAAGACGAGGTGGGGGAGAGGTGTAGAAGACAGAAAGACGAGGTGGGGGAGAGTGTAGAAGACAGAAAGACGAGGTGGGGAGAGAGGTGTAGAAGACAGAAAGATGAGGTGGGGAGAGAGGTGTAGAAGACAGAAAGATGAGGTGGGGAGAGAGGTGTAGAAGACAGAAAGACGAGGTGGGGAGAGAGGTGTAGAAGACAGAAAGACGAGGTGGGGAGAGAGGTGTAGAAGACAGAAAGACGAGGTGGGGAGAGAGGTGTAGAAGACAGAAAGACGAGGTGGGGAGAGAGGTGTAGAAGACAGAAAGACGAGGTGGGGATAGAGGTGTAGAAGACAGAAAGACGAGGTGGGGGAGAGGTGTAGAAGACAGAAATACGAGGTGGGGAGAGAGGTGTAGAAGACAGAAAGACGAGGTGGGGAGAGAGGTGTAGAAGACAGAAAGACGAGGTGGGGAGAGAGGTGTAGAAGACAGAAAGACGAGGTGGGGAGAGAGGTGTAGAAGACAGAAAGACGAGGTGGGGAGAGAGGTGTAGAAGACAGAAAGACGAGGTGGGGAGAGAGGTGTAGAAGACAGAAAGACGAGGTGGGGGGAGAGGTGTAGAAGACAGAAAGACGAGTGGGGGATAGAGGTGTAGAAGACAGAAAGACGAGGTGGGGAGAGAGGTGTAGAAGACAGAAAGACGAGTGGGGGAGAGAGGTGTAGAAGACAGAAAGACGAGGTGGGGAGAGAGGTGTAGAAGACAGAAAGACGAGGTGGGGAGAGAGGTGTAGAAGACAGAAAGACGAGGTGGGGAGAGAGGTGTAGAAGACAGAAAGACGAGGTGGGGAGAGAGGTGTAGAAGACAGAAAGATGAGGTGGGGAGAGAGGTGTAGAAGACAGAAAGACGAGGTGGGGAGAGAGGTGTAGAAGACAGAAAGACGAGGTGGGGGGAGAGGTGTAGAAGACAGAAAGACGAGGTGGGGAGAGAGGTGTAGAAGACAGAAAGACGAGGTGGGGGAGAGGTGTAGAAGACAGAAAGACGAGGTGGGGGAGAGGTTTAGAAGACAGAAAGACGAGGTGGGGAGAGAGGTGTAGAAGACAGAAAGATGAGGTGGGGAGAGAGGTGTAGAAGACAGAAAGATGAGGTGGGGAGAGAGGTGTAGAAGACAGAAAGACGAGGTGGGGAGAGAGGTGTAGAAGACAGAAAGACGAGGTGGGGAGAGAGGTGTAGAAGACAGAAAGATGAGGTGGGGAGAGAGGTGTAGAAGACAGAAAGATGAGGTGGGGAGAGAGGTGTAGAAGACAGAAAGACGAGGTGGGGAGAGAGGTGTAGAAGACAGAAAGACGAGGTGGGAGAGAGGTGTAGAAGACAGAAAGACGAGGTGGGGAGAGAGGTGTAGAAGACAGAAAGATGAGGTGGGGAGAGAGGTGTAGAAGACAGAAAGACGAGGTGGGGAGAGAGGTGTAGAAGACAGAAAGAAGAGGTGGGAGGAGAGGTGTAGAAGACAGAAAGACGAGGTGGGGAGAGAGGTGTAGAAGACAGAAAGACGAGGTGGGGGAGAGGTGTAGAAGACAGAAAGACGAGGTGGGGGGAGAGGTTTAGAAGACAGAAAGACGAGGTGGGGAGAGAGGTGTAGAAGACAGAAAGAGGAGGTGGGAGAGAGGTGTAGAAGACAGAAAGATGAGGTGGGGAGAGAGGTGTAGAAGACAGAAAGACGAGGTGGGGAGAGAGGTGTAGAAGACAGAAAGACGAGGTGGGGAGAGAGGTGTAGAAGACAGAAAGATGAGGTGGGGAGAGAGGTGTAGAAGACAGAAAGACGAGGTGGGGAGAGAGGTGTAGAAGACAGAAAGACGAGGTGGGGAGAGAGGTGTAGAAGACAGAAAGACGAGGTGGGGAGAGAGGTGTAGAAGACAGAAAGACGAGGTGGGGAGAGAGGTGTAGAAGACAGAAAGACGAGGTGGGGATAGAGGTGTAGAAGACAGAAAGACGAGGTGGGGGAGAGGTGTAGAAGACAGAAATACGAGGTGGGGAGAGAGGTGTAGAAGACAGAAAGACGAGGTGGGGAGAGAGGTGTAGAAGACAGAAAGACGAGGTGGGGAGAGAGGTGTAGAAGACAGAAAGACGAGGTGGGGAGAGAGGTGTAGAAGACAGAAAGATGAGGTGGGGAGAGAGGTGTAGAAGACAGAAAGACGAGGTGGGGAGAGAGGTGTAGAAGACAGAAAGACGAGGTGGGGGGAGAGGTGTAGAAGACAGAAAGACGAGTGGGGGATAGAGGTGTAGAAGACAGAAAGACGAGGTGGGGAGAGAGGTGTAGAAGACAGAAAGACGAGGTGGGGAGAGAGGTGTAGAAGACAGAAAGACGAGGTGGGGAGAGAGGTGTAGAAGACAGAAAGACGAGGTGGGGAGAGAGGTGTAGAAGACAGAAAGACGAGGTGGGGAGAGAGGTGTAGAAGACAGAAAGACGAGGTGGGGAGAGAGGTGTAGAAGACAGAAAGATGAGGTGGGGAGAGAGGTGTAGAAGACAGAAAGACGAGGTGGGGAGAGAGGTGTAGAAGACAGAAAGACGAGGTGGGAGGAGAGGTGTAGAAGACAGAAAGACGAGGTGGGAGAGAGGTGTAGAAGACAGAAAGACGAGGTGGGGGGAGAGGTGTAGAAGACAGAAAGACGAGGTGGGGGAGAGGTTTAGAAGACAGAAAGACGAGGTGGGGAGAGAGGTGTAGAAGACAGAAAGACGAGGTGGGGAGAGAGGTGTAGAAGACAGAAAGATGAGGTGGGGAGAGAGGTGTAGAAGACAGAAAGACGAGGTGGGGAGAGAGGTGTAGAAGACAGAAAGACGAGGTGGGGAGAGAGGTGTAGAAGACAGAAAGACGAGGTGGGGAGAGAGGTGTAGAAGACAGAAAGACGAGGTGGGGAGAGAGGTGTAGAAGACAGAAAGACGAGGTGGGGAGAGAGGTGTAGAAGACAGAAAGACGAGGTGGGGAGAGAGGTGTAGAAGACAGAAAGAGGAGGTGGGGAGAGAGGTGTAGAAGACAGAAAGAGGAGGTGGGAGAGAGGCGTAGAAGACAGAAAGAGGAGGTGGGGAGAGAGGCGTAGAAGACAGAAAGACGAGGTGGGGAGAGAGGCGTAGAAGACAGAAAGACGAGGTGGGGAGAGAGGTGTAGAAGACAGAAAGACGAGGTGGGGAGAGAGGTGTAGAAGACAGAAAGACGAGGTGGGGAGAGAGGTGTAGAAGACAGAAAGACGAGGTGGGGAGAGAGGTGTAGAAGACAGAAAGATGAGGTGGGGAGAGAGGTGTAGAGACAGAAAGACGAGGTGGGGAGAGAGGTGTAGAAGACAGAAAGACGAGGTGGGGGAGAGGTGTAGAAGACAGAAAGACGAGTGGGGGATAGAGGTGTAGAAGACAGAAAGACGAGGTGGGGAGAGAGGTGTAGAAGACAGAAAGACGAGTTGGGGAGAGAGGTGTAGAAGACAGAAAGACGAGGTGGGGGAGAGGTGTAGAAGACAGAAAGACGAGGTGGGGAGAGAGGTGTAGAAGACAGAAAGACGAGGTGGGGAGAGAGGTGTAGAAGACAGAAAGACGAGGTGGGGAGAGAGGTGTAGAAGACAGAAAGACGAGGTGGGGAGAGAGGTGTAGAAGACAGAAAGACGAGGTGGGGAGAGAGGTGTAGAAGACAGAAAGAGGAGGTGGGGGAGAGGGGTAGAAGAAAGAAAGAGGAGGTGGGGAGAGAGGCGTAGAAGACAGAAAGACGAGGTGGGGAGAGAGGAGTAGAAGACAGAAAGACGAGGTGGGGAGAGAGGTGTAGAAGACAGAAAGACGAGGTGGGGAGAGAGGCGTAGAAGACAGAAAGACGAGGTGGGGAGAGAGGTGTAGAAGACAGAAAGACGAGGTGGGGAGAGAGGTGTAGAAGACAGAAAGACGAGGTGGGGAGAGAGGTGTAGAAGACAGAAAGACGAGGTGGGGAGAGAGGTGTAGAAGACAGAAAGACGAGGTGGGGAGAGAGGTGTAGAAGACAGAAAGACGAGGTGGGGAGAGAGGTGTAGAAGACAGAAAGACGAGGTGGGGAGAGAGGTGTAGAAGACAGAAAGACGAGGTGGGGATAGAGGTGTAGAAGACAGAAAGACGAGGTGGGGAGAGAGGTGTAGAAGACAGAAAGACGAGGTGGGGAGAGAGGTGTAGAAGACAGAAAGACGAGGTGGGGAGAGAGGTGTAGAAGACAGAAAGACGAGGTGGGGAGAGAGGTGTAGAAGACAGAAAGACGAGGTGGGGAGAGAGGTGTAGAAGACAGAAAGATGAGGTGGGGAGAGGTGTAGAGACAGAAAGACGAGGTGGGGAGAGAGGTGTAGAAGACAGAAAGACGAGGTGGGGGGAGAGGTGTAGAAGACAGAAAGACGAGTGGGGGATAGAGGTGTAGAAGACAGAAAGACGAGGTGGGGAGAGAGGTGTAGAAGACAGAAAGACGAGTTGGGGAGAGAGGTGTAGAAGACAGAAAGACGAGGTGGGGGAGAGGTGTAGAAGACAGAAAGACGAGGTGGGGAGAGAGGTGTAGAAGACAGAAAGACGAGGTGGGGAGAGAGGTGTAGAAGACAGAAAGACGAGGTGGGGAGAGAGGTGTAGAAGACAGAAAGATGAGGTGGGGGGAGAGTGTAGAAGACAGAAAGACGAGGTGGGGGAGAGGTTTAGAAGACAGAAAGACGAGGTGGGGAGAGAGGTGTAGAAGACAGAAAGACGAGGTCGGGAGAGAGGTGTAGAAGACAGAAAGATGAGGTGGGGAGAGAGGTGTAGAAGACAGGAAGACGAGGTGGGGAGAGAGGTGTAGAAGACAGAAAGATGAGGTGGGGAGAGAGGTGTAGAAGACAGAAAGACGAGGTGGGGAGAGAGGTGTAGAAGACAGAAAGACGAGGTGGGGAGAGAGGTGTAGAAGACAGGAAGACGAGGTGGGGAGAGAGGTGTAGAAGACAGGAAGATGAGGTGGGGAGAGGTGTAGAAGACAGAAAGACGAGGTGGGGAGAGAAGTGTAGAAGACAGAAAGACGAGGTGGGGAGAGAGGTGTAGAAGACAGAAAGACGAGGTGGGGAGAGAGGTGTAGAAGACAGAAATACGAGGTGGGGAGAGAGGTGTAGAAGACAGAAAGACGAGGTGGGGAGAGAGGTGTAGAAGACAGAAAGACGAGGTGGGGGAGAGGTGTAGAAGACAGAAAGACGAGTGGGGGATAGAGGTGTAGAAGACAGAAAGACGAGGTGGGGAGAGAGGTGTAGAAGACAGAAAGACGAGTTGGGGAGAGAGGTGTAGAAGACAGAAAGACGAGGTGGGGGAGAGGTGTAGAAGACAGAAAGACGAGGTGGGGAGAGAGGTGTAGAAGACAGAAAGACGAGGTGGGGAGAGAGGTGTAGAAGACAGAAAGACGAGGTGGGGAGAGAGGTGTAGAAGACAGAAAGACGAGGTGGGGAGAGAGGTGTAGAAGACAGAAAGACGAGGTGGGGAGAGAGGTGTAGAAGACAGAAAGACGAGGTGGGGAGAGAGGTGTAGAAGACAGAAAGACGAGGTGGGGAGAGAGGTGTAGAAGACAGAAAGATGAGGTGGGGAGAGAGGTAGAGACAGAAAGACGAGGTGGGGAGAGAGGTGTAGAAGACAGAAAGACGAGGTGGGGAGAGGTGTAGAAGACAGAAAGACGAGTGGGGGATAGAGGTGTAGAAGACAGAAAGACGAGGTGGGGAGAGAGGTGTAGAAGACAGAAAGACGAGTTGGGGAGAGAGGTGTAGAAGACAGAAAGACGAGGTGGGGGAGAGGTGTAGAAGACAGAAAGACGAGGTGGGGAGAGAGGTGTAGAAGACAGAAAGACGAGGTGGGGAGAGAGTGTAGAAGACAGAAAGACGAGGTGGGGAGAGAGGTGTAGAAGACAGAAAGATGAGGTGGGGAGAGAGGTGTAGAAGACAGAAAGACGAGGTGGGGAGAGAGGTGTAGAAGACAGAAAGACGAGGTGGGAGGAGAGGTGTAGAAGACAGAAAGACGAGGTGGGGAGAGAGGTGTAGAAGACAGAAAGACGAGGTGGGGGAGAGGTGTAGAAGACAGAAAGACGAGGTGGGGGAGAGGTTTAGAAGACAGAAAGACGAGGTGGGGAGAGAGGTGTAGAAGACAGAAAGACGAGGTGGGGAGAGGTGTAGAAGACAGAAAGACGAGGTGGGGAGAGAGGTGTAGAAGACAGAAAGACGAGGTGGGGAGAGAGGTGTAGAAGACAGAAAGACGAGGTGGGGAGAGAGGCGTAGAAGACAGAAAGACGAGGTGGGGAGAGAGGTGTAGAAGACAGAAAGACGAGGTGGGGAGAGAGGCGTAGAAGACAGAAAGACGAGGTGGGGAGAGAGGTGTAGAAGACAGAAAGACGAGGTGGGGAGAGAGGTGTAGAAGACAGAAAGACGAGGTGGGAAGAGAGGTGTAGAAGACAGAAAGACGAGGTGGGGAGAGAGGTGTAGAAGACAGAAAGACGAGGTGGGGGAGAGGTGTAGAAGACAGAAAGACGAGGTGGGGAGAGGTTTAGAAGACAGAAAGACGAGGTGGGGAGAGAGGTGTAGAAGACAGAAAGACGAGGTGGGGAGAGAGGTGTAGAAGACAGAAAGATGAGGTGGGGAGAGAGGTGTAGAAGACAGAAAGACGAGGTGGGGAGAGAGGTGTAGAAGACAGAAAGACGAGGTGGGGAGAGAGGTGTAGAAGACAGAAAGACGAGGTGGGGAGAGAGGTGTAGAAGACAGAAAGACGAGGTGGGGAGAGAGGTGTAGAAGACAGAAAGACGAGGTGGGGAGAGAGGTGTAGAAGACAGAAAGACGAGGTGGGGAGAGAGGTGTAGAAGACAGAAAGACGAGGTGGGGAGAGAGGTGTAGAAGACAGAAAGACGAGGTGGGGAGAGAGGTGTAGAAGACAGAAAGACGAGGTGGGGATAGAGGTGTAGAAGACAGAAAGACGAGGTGGGGAGAGAGGTGTAGAAGACAGAAAGACGAGGTGGGGAGAGAGGTGTAGAAGACAGAAAGACGAGGTGGGGAGAGAGGTGTAGAAGACAGAAAGACGAGGTGGGGAGAGAGGTGTAGAAGACAGAAAGACGAGGTGGGGAGAGAGGTGTAGAAGACAGAAAGATGAGGTGGGGAGAGAGGTGTAGAGACAGAAAGACGAGGTGGGGAGAGAGGTGTAGAAGACAGAAAGACGAGGTGGGGGAGAGGTGTAGAAGACAGAAAGACGAGTGGGGGATAGAGGTGTAGAAGACAGAAAGACGAGGTGGGGAGAGAGGTGTAGAAGACAGAAAGACGAGTTGGGGAGAGAGGTGTAGAAGACAGAAAGACGAGGTGGGGAGAGGTGTAGAAGACAGAAAGACGAGGTGGGGAGAGAGGTGTAGAAGACAGAAAGACGAGGTGGGGAGAGAGGTGTAGAAGACAGAAAGACGAGGTGGGGAGAGAGGTGTAGAAGACAGAAAGATGAGGTGGGGAGAGAGGTGTAGAAGACAGAAAGAGGAGGTGGGGAGAGAGGTGTAGAAGACAGAAAGAGGAGGTGGGGGAGAGGTGTAGAAGACAGAAAGAGGAGGTGGGGAGAGAGGTGTAGAAGACAGAAAGAGGAGGTGGGGAGAGAGGTGTAGAAGACAGAAAGATGAGGTGGGGAGAGAGGTGTAGAAGACAGAAAGACGAGGTGGGGAGAGAGGTGTAGAAGACAGAAAGACGAGGTGGGGAGAGAGGTGTAGAAGACAGAAAGAGGAGGTGGGGAGAGAGGTGTAGAAGACAGAAAGACGAGGTGGGACAGAAAGACGAGGTGGGAGAGGGTAGAAGACAGAAAGACGAGGTGGGGAGAGAGGTGTAGAAGACAGAAAGACGAGGTGGGGAGAGAGGTGTAGAAGACAGAAAGACGAGGTGGGGAGAGAGGTGTAGAAGACAGAAAGACGAGGTGGGGAGAGAGGTGTAGAAGACAGAAAGACGAGGTGGGGAGAGAGGTGTAGAAGACAGAAAGACGAGGTGGGGAGAGAGGTGTAGAAGACAGAAAGACGAGGTGGGGAGAGAGGTGTAGAAGACAGAAAGACGAGGTGGGGAGAGAGGTGTAGAAGACAGAAAGACGAGGTGGGGAGAGAGGTGTAGAAGACAGAAAGATGAGGTGGGGAGAGAGGTGTAGAGACAGAAAGACGAGGTGGGAGAGAGGTGTAGAAGACAGAAAGACGAGGTGGGGAGAGAGGTGTAGAAGACAGAAAGACGAGTGGGGGATAGAGGTGTAGAAGACAGAAAGACGAGGTGGGGAGAGAGGTGTAGAAGACAGAAAGACGAGTTGGGGAGAGAGGTGTAGAAGACAGAAAGACGAGGTGGGGGAGAGGTGTAGAAGACAGAAAGACGAGGTGGGGAGAGAGGTGTAGAAGACAGAAAGACGAGGTGGGGAGAGGTGTAGACAGAAAGTGGGGAGAGAGGTGTAGAAGACAGAAAGACGAGGTGGGGAGAGAGGTGTAGAAGACAGAAAGATGAGGTGGGGGAGAGGTGTAGAAGACAGAAAGACGAGGTGGGGGAGAGGTTTAGAAGACAGAAAGACGAGGTGGGGAGAGAGTGTAGAAGACAGAAAGACGAGGTGGGGAGAGAGGTGTAGAAGACAGAAAGATGAGGTGGGGAGAGAGGTGTAGAAGACAGAAAGACGAGGTGGGGAGAGAGGTGTAGAAGACAGAAAGATGAGGTGGGGAGAGAGGTGTAGAAGACAGAAAGACGAGGTGGGGAGAGAGGTGTAGAAGACAGAAAGACGAGGTGGGGAGAGAGGTGTAGAAGACAGAAAGACGAGGTGGGGAGAGAGGTGTAGAAGACAGAAAGACGAGGTGGGGAGAGAGGTGTAGAAGACAGAAAGACGAGGTGGGGAGAGAGGTGTAGAAGACAGAAAGACGAGGTGGGGATAGAGGTGTAGAAGACAGAAAGACGAGGTGGGGAGAGAGGTGTAGAAGACAGAAAGACGAGGTGGGGAGAGAGGTGTAGAAGACAGAAAGACGAGGTGGGGAGAGAGGTGTAGAAGACAGAAAGACGAGGTGGGGGAGAGGTGTAGAAGACAGAAAGACGAGGTGGGGATAGAGGTGTAGAAGACAGAAAGACGAGGTGGGGAGAGAGGTGTAGAAGACAGAAAGACGAGTTGGGGAGAGAGGTGTAGAAGACAGAAAGACGAGGTGGGGAGAGAGGTGTAGAAGACAGAAAGACGAGGTGGGGGAGAGGTGTAGAAGACAGAAAGACGAGGTGGGGAGAGAGGTGTAGAAGACAGAAAGACGAGGTGGGGAGAGAGGTGTAGAAGACAGAAAGACGAGGTGGGGAGAGAGGTGTAGAAGACAGAAAGACGAGGTGGGGAGAGAGGTGTAGAAGACAGAAAGACGAGGTGGGGAGAGAGGTGTAGAAGACAGAAAGACGAGGTGGGGGAGAGGTGTAGAAGACAGAAAGACGAGGTGGGGAGAGAGGTGTAGAAGACAGAAAGACGAGGTGGGGGAGAGGTGTAGAAGACAGAAAGACGAGGTGGGGAGAGAGTGTAGAAGACAGAAAGACGAGGTGGGGAGAGAGGTGTAGAAGACAGAAAGACGAGGTGGGGGAGAGGTGTAGAAGACAGAAAGACGAGTGGGGGATAGGTGTAGAAGACAGAAAGACGAG
Source organism: Oncorhynchus keta (assembly GCF_023373465.1). Taxonomy (NCBI): domain Eukaryota; kingdom Metazoa; phylum Chordata; class Actinopteri; order Salmoniformes; family Salmonidae; genus Oncorhynchus; species Oncorhynchus keta. Next base: position 2,528,221 of record NC_068435.1, on the reverse strand, counting down.
GTGGGGAGAGAGGTGTAGAAGACAGAAAGACGAGTTGGGGAGAGAGGTGTAGAAGACGGAAAGACGAGGTGGGGGAGAGGTGTAGAAGACAGAAAGACGAGGTGGGGAGAGAGTGTAGAAGACAGAAAGACGAGGTGGGGAGAGAGGTGTAGAAGACAGAAAGACGAGGTGGGGAGAGAGGTGTAGAAGACAGAAAGATGAGGTGGGAGAGAGGTGTAGAAGACAGAAAGACGAGGTGGGGAGAGAGGTGTAGAAGACAGAAAGACGAGGTGGGGAGAGAGGTGTAGAAGACAGAAAGACGAGGTGGGGAGAGAGGTGTAGAAGACAGAAAGACGAGGTGGGGAGAGAGGTGGGGAGAGAGGTAGAAGACAGAAAGACGAGGTGGGGATAGAGGTGTAGAAGACAGAAAGACGAGGTGGGGAGAGAGGTGTAGAAGACAGAAAGACGAGGTGGGGAGAGAGGTGTAGAAGACAGAAAGACGAGGTGGGGAGAGAGGCGTAGAAGACAGAAAGACGAGGTGGGGGAGAGAGGTGTAGAAGACAGAAAGAGGAGGTGGGGAGAGAGGTGTAGAAGACAGAAAGACGAGGTGGGGAGAGAGGTGTAGAAGACAGAAAGACGAGGTGGGGAGAGAGGTGTAGAAGACAGAAAGACGAGGTGGGGAGAGAGGTGTAGAAGACAGAAAGACGAGGTGGGGAGAGAGGTGTAGAAGACAGAAAGACGAGGTGGGGGAGAGAGGTGTAGAAGACAGAAAGACGAGGTGGGGAGAGAGGTGTAGAAGACAGAAAGATGAGGTGGGGAGAGAGGTGTAGAAGACAGAAAGACGAGGTGGGGAGAGAGGTGTAGAAGACAGAAAGACGAGGTGGGGAGAGGTGTAGAAGACAGAAAGACGAGGTGGGGAGAGAGGTGTAGAAGACAGAAAGACGAGGTGGGGGAGAGGTGTAGAAGACAGAAAGACGAGGTGGGGGAGAGGTGTAGAAGACAGAAAGACGAGGTGGGGAGAGAGGTGTAGAAGACAGAAAGACGAGGTGGGGAGAGAGGTGTAGAAGACAGAAAGACGAGGTGGGGGAGAGGTGTAGAAGACAGAAAGACGAGTGGGGGAGGTGGGGGGAGGTGTAGAAGACAGAAAGACGAGGTGGGGAGAGAGGTGTAGAAGACAGAAAGACGAGTTGGGGAGAGAGGTGTAGAAGACGGAAAGACGAGGTGGGGGAGAGGTGTAGAAGACAGAAAGACGAGGTGGGGAGAGAGGTGTAGAAGACAGAAAGACGAGGTGGGGAGAGAGGTGTAGAAGACAGAAAGACGAGGTGGGGAGAGAGGTGTAGAAGACAGAAAGATGAGGTGGGGAGAGAGGTGTAGAAGACAGAAAGACGAGGTGGGGAGAGAGGTGTAGAAGACAGAAAGACGAGGTGGGGAGAGAGGTGTAGAAGACAGAAAGATGAGGTGGGGAGAGAGGTGTAGAAGACAGAAAGACGAGGTGGGGAGAGAGGTGTAGAAGACAGAAAGACGAGGTGGGGAGAGAGGTGTAGAAGACAGAAAGACGAGGTGGGGAGAGAGGTGTAGAAGACAGAAAGACGAGGTGGGGAGAGAGGTGTAGAAGACAGAAAGACGAGGTGGGGGGAGAGGTGTAGAAGACAGAAAGACGAGGTGGGGAGAGAGGTGTAGAAGACAGAAAGACGAGGTGGGGAGAGAGGTGTAGAAGACAGAAAGATGAGGTGGGGAGAGGTGTAGAAGACAGAAAGACGAGGTGGGGAGAGAGGCGTAGGAGACAGAAAGACGAGGTGGGGAGAGAGGTGTAGAAGACAGAAAGACGAGGTGGGGAGAGAGGTGTAGAAGACAGAAAGACGAGGTGGGGAGAGAGGCGTAGGAGACAGAAAGACGAGGTGGGGATAGAGGTGTAGAAGACAGAAAGACGAGGTGGGGAGAGAGGTGTAGAAGACAGAAATACGAGGTGGGGAGAGAAGTGTAGAAGACAGAAAGACGAGGTGGGGAGAGAGGTGTAGAAGACAGAAAGGCGAGGTGGGGAGAGAGGTGTAGAAGACAGAAAGACGAGGTGGGGAGAGAGGTGTAGAAGACAGAAAGATGAGGTGGGGAGAGAGGTGTAGAGACAGAAAGACGAGGTGGGGAGAGAGGTGTAGAAGACAGAAAGACGAGGTGGGGGGAGAGGTGTAGAAGACAGAAAGACGAGTGGGGGATAGAGGTGTAGAAGATAGAAAGACGAGGAGGGGAGAGAGGTGTAGAAGACAGAAAGACGAGTTGGGGAGAGAGGTGTAGAAGACAGAAAGATGAGTGGGGGATAGAGGTGTAGAAGACAGAAAGACGAGGTGGGGAGAGAGGTGTAGAAGACAGAAAGATGAGGTGGGGAGAGAGGTGTAGAAGACAGAAAGACGAGGTGGGGAGAGAGGTGTAGAAGACAGAAAGACGAGGTGGGGAGAGAGGTGTAGAAGACAGAAAGACGAGGTGGGGAGAGAGGTGTAGAAGACAGAAAGACGAGGTGGGGAGAGAGGTGTAGAAGACAGAAAGACGAGGTGGGGAGAGAGGTGTAGAAGACAGAAAGACGAGTGGGGGATAGAGGTGTAGAAGACAGAAAGACGAGGTGGGGAGAGAGGTGTAGAAGACAGAAAGACGAGGTGGGGAGAGAGGTGTAGAAGACAGAAAGATGAGGTGGGGAGAGAGGTGTAGAAGACAGAAAGACGAGGTGGGGAGAGAGGTGTAGAAGACAGAAAGACGAGGTGGGGGAGAGGTGTAGAAGACAGAAAGACGAGTGGGGGATAGAGGTGTAGAAGACAGAAAGACGAGGTGGGGAGAGAGGTGTAGAAGACAGAAAGATGAGGTGGGGAGAGAGGTGTAGAAGACAGGAAGACGAGTGGGGGATAGAGGTGTAGAAGACAGAAAGACGAGGTGGGGAGAGAGGTGTAGAAGACAGAAAGACGAGGTGGGGAGAGAGGTGTAGAAGACAGAAAGACAAGGTGGGGAGAGAGGTGTAGAAGACAGAAAGACGAGGTGGGGAGAGAGGTGTAGAAGACAGAAAGACGAGGTGGGGAGAGAGGTGTAGAAGACAGAAAGACGAGGTGGGGAGAGAGGTGTAGAAGACAGAAAGACGAGGTGGGGAGAGAGGTGTAGAAGACAGAAAGACGAGGTGGGGAGAGAGGTGTAGAAGACAGAAAGACGAGGTGGGGAGAGAGGTGTAGAAGACAGAAAGACGAGGTGGGGAGAGAGGTGTAGAAGACAGAAAGACGAGGTGGGGAGAGAGGTGTAGAAGACAGAAAGACGAGGTGGGGAGAGAGGTGTAGAAGACAGAAAGACGAGGTGGGGAGAGAGGTGTAGAAGACAGAAAGACGAGGTGGGGAGAGAGGTGTAGAAGACAGAAAGACGAGGTGGGGAGAGAGGTGTAGAAGACTGGCATCCTCTCTCACATCAAAACATACCTGCTGATGAGAGACAGATGGAGAGAGAGAGATCATGATTAAGCCTTGTTTTTTTATTCTAACACGGTCAGTCATCATAATCATCAGGAGGTGAAATGCAAAACTGACCTTGGATCATTAACTCTGGGACTACTGCATCTCTTTCTGTATTTCAATGTAAAGCATCTCTTTAATAATACTTCCTGTATAATATAAACTGACCTAGGATCATTAACTCTGGGACTACTACATCTCTTTAATAATACTTCCTGTATAATATAAACTGACCTGGGATCATTAACTCTGGGACTACTACATCTCTTTAATAATACTTCCTGTATAATATAAACTGACCTGGGATCATTAACTCTGGGACTACTGCATCTCTTTAATAATACTTCCTGTATAATATAAACTGACCTGGGATCTGGGACTACTGCATCTCTTTAATAATACATCCTGTATAATATAAACTGACCTGGGATCATTAACTCTGGGACTACTGCATATCTTTAATAATACTTCCTGTATAATATAAACTGATCTGGGATCATTAACTGTGGGACTGCTACATCTCTTTAATAATACTTCCTGTATAATATAAACTGACCTGGGATCATTAACTCTGGGACAACTACATCTCTTTAATAATACTTCCTGTATAATATAAACTGACCTGGGATCATTAACTCTGGGACTACTACATCTCTTTAATAATACTTCCTGTATAATATAAACTGACCTGGGATCATTAACTCTGGGACTACTACATCTCTTTAATAATACTTCCTGTATAATATAAACTGACCTGGGATCATTAACTCTGGGACTACTGCATCTCTATCTGTATTTCAATGTAAAGCATCTCTTTAATAATACTTCCTGTATAATATAAACTAACCTGGGATCATTAACTCTAGGACTACTGCATCTCTATCTGTATTTCAATGTAAAGCATCTCTTTAAAAAAAAAATCCTGTTGACCCGACAAAATGACCTCTCACCTCTGATCATGCTGTGCCCTCTGTGTCAGCCAGTTCAGATGCGGGAGGGGTTCACCAAAACAGCTGATATAACCTAGAGGATTTAGGGAGAAGGGGGACAGGGATGAAGTGAAGGAGACTGTTATTGTGTGTGTGTGTGTAAATCTGAAAATTAGCAGCTGACATCTTAAGGGTTTTTAAATTAATGCTTGTGAGACAGGTTCCATGCACAACAAGACAGGCAGAGATGGAGAGAGAACAAGAGCACAGAACAGTTTAATTACCTCTGGTTGTGGACACTTTTGCCAGCAATAAAGCTTCCACGGCCTGTTCCTCGGACTGTGAACATCTGGCAATATCTACATGTTCGACCCCTTGATTAGCTCGCTCTCTGAAAATAAAGAAAAAGCTTATTTTTTATTAATATTACTTATTTTTCAATCAATTCCATATACTATGTCATTACGAAAAAGTTGTAAATTCTCTGGTAATGCCAATATGGAAGACTATCAAATGCATCTCAAAGATGCCCTCTGGTGGTCAAACTAGCAATAACTTGCAGTAACAGAAAAATGGCTGAGAATTAAATGACGTGCAGAATGCTGCAGCAGCACGCAGGGTGTTCGTAGTATGACACAACTTTTTAAGGAGTAAGTAAGTAAGACAACCAGGTGAGGGGAGGTCCGAACTCATCACTGAAGACTTAGACAAGCAGGTGAGGGGAGGTCCTAATTCATCACTGAAGACTTAGACAAGCAGGTGAGGGGAGGTCCTAACTCATCACTGAAGACTTAGACAAGCAGGTGAGGGGAGGTCCTAACTCATCACTGAAGACTTAGACAAGCAGGTGAGGGGAGGTCCTAACTCATCACTGAAGACTTAGACAAGCAGGTGAGGGGAGGTCCTAACTCATCACTGAAGACTTAGACAAGCAGGTGAGGGGAGGTCCTAACTCATCACTGAAGACTTAGACAAGCAGGTGAGGGGAGGTCCTAACTCATCACTGAAGACTTAGACAAGCAGGTGAGGGGGGGCCCTAACTCATCACTGAAGACTTAGACAAGCAGGTGAGGGGAGGTCCTAACTCATCAATGAAGACATGCAGTTAACCCACTGTTCCTAGGCCGTCATTGAAAACTGACTTGCCTAGTTAAATAAAGGTTAAAAAAAATGTAATTTAAATTTAAAAATAAAAAAAAATAGACAACCAGGTGAGGGGTGTTCTTAACTTCTTGGATTTGGAAAGAAAACACTCTGACGTTTCCAGAACTGCAAAGATATTGTCTGTGAGTGCCACAGAACTAAACCTACAGGCAAAACCAAGATGAAACTTCAAACAGGAAGTGAGCCAGATTTTTGAGGCGCTGTGTTCCAATGTCTCCTTATATGGCTGTAAATGTGCCAGGAACGAGCCTACACTTTCTGTCGTTTCCCCAAGGTGTCTGCAGCATTGTGACGTATTTGTAGGCATATCATTGGAAGATTGACCATAAGAGACTACATTTACCAGATGTCCGCCTGGTGTCCTCCGTCGAAATTGGTGCGTAATCTCCAGCTGCATGTATTTTCCCATGTGATTCAGAGGAGAAACCAAACTGCCACGAATGACTTATCATTGAATAGATATGTGAAAAACACCTTGAGGATTGATTCTAAACAACGTTTGCCATGTTTCTGTCGATATTATAGAGTTAATTTGGAAAAAAGTTTGGCGTTTTGATGACTGAATTTTCTTCTTTTTTTTCAGCCAAACGCGATGAACAAAACGGAACAAAACGGAGCGATTTCTCCTACACAAATAATATTTTGGGAAAAACTGAACATTTGCTATCTAACTGAGAGTCTCCTCATTGAAAACATCCGAAGTTCTTCAAAGGTAAATTATTTTATTTGAATGCTTTTCTTGTTTTTGTGAAAATGTTGCCTGCAGAATGCTAGGCTTAATGATATGCTAGCTATCAATACTGTTACACAAATGCTTGTTTTGCTATGGTTGAAAAGCATATTTTGAAAATCTGAGATGACAGTGTTGCTAACAAAAGGCTAAGCTTGAGAGCCAAAATATTTATTTAATTTCATTTGCGATTTTCATGAATAGTTAACGTTGCGTTATGGTAATGAGCTTGAGGCTATAATTACGATTCCGGATACGGGATTGCTCGTCGCAACAGGTGAAATAACCACTGACCTTAATTCACCATTGTAGTACAAGGGAGGAGTAAAAACCAGCAGAACATTTCAACCCTCCATAGAAGGTTTGAAGACACCATGTCAACAACAAACACTCTCTGAGGCTTCCCTCCCTCCCTCCCTCCCTCACTCCCTCACTCCCTCCCTCTGTCCCTCCCTCCCTCTCTCCCTCCCTCCCTCCCTCCCTCCCTCCCTCTCTCCCTCTCTCCCTCCCTCCCTCTCTCCCTCCCTCCCTCCCTCCCTCCCTCCCTCCCTCCCTCCCTCCCCTCCCCTCCCTCGCTCCCTCCCTCCTCCCCTCCCTCCCTCGCTCCCTCCCTCCCTCCCTCCCTCCCTCCCTCTCTCCCCTCTCTCCCTCCCTCCCTCCCTCCCTCCCTCTCTCCCTCTCCCCTCCCTCCCTCCCTCCCTCCTCCCCTCGCTCCCTCCCTCCCTCCCTCGCTCGCTCCCTCCCTCCCTCCCTCCCTCCCTCCCTCCCTCCCTCCCTCCCTCCCTCCCTCCCTCCCTCCCTCCCTCCCTCCCTCCCTCCCTCCCTCCCTCCCTCCCTACCTCCCTACCTCCCTACCTCCCTCCCCCTCCCTCCCTCCCTCCTCCCTCCCTCCCTACCTACCTCCCTCCCTCCCTCCCTCCCTCCCTCTCTCCCTCCCTACCTACCTACCTCCCTCCCTCCCTCCCTCCCTACCTCCCTCCCTCCCTACCTCCCTCCCTACCTCCCTCCCTACCTACCTACCTACCTCCCTCCCTCCCTCCCTCCCTCCCTCTCTCTCTCCCTCCCTCCCCCTCCCCTCCCTCCCTCCCTCCCTCCCCTCTCTCCCTCTCTCCCTCTCTCCCTCCCTCCCTCCCTCCCTCCCTCTCCCTCCCTCCCTCCCTCCCTCCGTAGTAAATTGTAATTTTTTTATTTCATCCATCCCCCTTGTTTGATCTCTTTCTCTTTCTGAAAGGAGTAGAAAGTCTTATCTCTGGTTTCTGCCTGCCTGTCTGTCTCCTTGTCATTCTACCACAAAGATTATTGTTAATGCATGGCTGGAACTAAATCATCACTTGAATTCAGAGACAGATTTATTCTAAGTCATTCATAATGAGATGGATGACATTATTCTCCTCTTTATCTCTCACGCTCTGTTTCTATCTCTCTCAGTCTGTCTACCACTAAGATTATTGTTAATGCTTGATCTTCTCCCACATAAATTGTTCTTCCCTTGCTCTAACCCTGTTAAATAAATCAGTTCAGAGACACCTCTCTCTCTCTCTCTCTCTCTCTCTCTCTCTCTCTCTCTCTCTCTCTCTCTCTCTCTCTCTCTCTCTCTCTCTCTCTCTCTCTCCAGGTGTGCTGGAATCAGAGCAAATCCCTTCCAGCTGCAACTTGTTCGATAATCAAGACCTCTACAAATACTCAGTCCTGCCACTTCCACTCTGCCAGTTCGTAATCTCTGCTCAGTCAGTTATTATTCTAGCTGTTTATGATTCTGAAGATCCTGTCACTCTGCTGTGCCTGTTTCCCTACCTGACTCTGTTTATCCTTTCATTGCAGTTACCTCTTTGTCTCTGTCTCCTGTTCCACATCTCAGCCTCTGGTCCCATAACAGATCAAATGAAAATGTGTGCTGCTTTTAATAACCAATTTGCCTCAGTTGGCCACCTATTCAAAATAATAGGCTCTGAAAATGCCTCAAATTTCCTTTAGTCATCTCGAAAAGGGTTGCAGAGAATGACTCACTCCCAAATACACCTTCTTTATTTTAATTTAAACCATTTTATGGTTTATGGTTAGTGCTAAAGATTGATGTTAAAAAAACACAGGGTCTGATTCGCTTGATCCCTTCTTACTGCAGCTTTCTGCCATTGCAGAATTATTAACCTATATTTAACCCTTTTGTCGTCTTAAGGGTCGAAAATGACCCGCCACTATGTTTAACAGCAGAGAAAACCCCTAAATGATATTTTTTCAACTTGAAATGTGATGACTTTTCCTAGAGTTACCCCAACATTAGAAAAAGTGAAACATCTCCTTTGTTCATATTTCCAGGCTGTACACCACCGGGGTACAAAGATCGTCTTAGGGTCATTTTTGACCTGGCAGTTATAAAATAACTTACACAAAAACCACAAATGTGCTGCAGATGACAGTTGTCTCTTTGCTGAAGCCATGAGTGCAACGTCTCAGGGCCCAACAGGTCGTAGATCTGATTTCTTCATATGTCCAGGAGGAACAAGAGAACAAGGATTTAGAAGAGGAAGTATCTGAAGAAGAAGATGGTGAAGAACACAACCCAGAGGACGATGCATCTTCTTCAGATGAAGAAGAAGATGGGGAAGAATACAACCCAGAGCCACGATGCATCATCTTCAGATGAAGAGGAAGATGGGGAAGAATACAACCCAGAGACACGATGCATCATCTTCAGATGAAGAGGAAGATGGTGAAGAATACAACCCAGAGCCACGATGCATCATCTTCAGATGAAGAGGAAGATGGTGAAGAACACAACCCAGAGCCACGATGCATCATCTTCAGATGAAGAGGAAGATGGGGAAGAATACAACCCAGAGCCACGATGCATCATCTTCAGATGAAGAGGAAGATGGTGAAGAATACAACCCAGAGCCACGATGCATCATCTTCAGATGAAGAGGAAGATGGTGAAGAACACAACCCAGAGCCACGATGCATCATCTTCAGATGAAGAGGAAGATGGTGAAGAACACAACCCAGAGCCACGATGCATCATCTTCAGATGAAGAGGAAGATGGGGAAGAATACAACCCAGAGCCACGATGCATCATCTTCAGATGAAGAAGAAATCCCCCGAGCTGAAAGAGAGACATTTTTGTCAAAGAACAGCAACATAACATGGTCCTTGTCGCCATGACAACCAGGGCAGGATGGCAGCACAAAATTTCATAATGATGACCCCAGGGCCCACAAGACAGGCAGTCAACATGTCATTAGGATGACCCCAGGGCCCACAAGACAATCAGTCAACATGTCATTAGGATGACCCCAGGGCCCACAAGACAATCAGTCAACATGTCATTAGGATGACCCCAGGGCCCACAAGACATGCAGTCAACATGTCATTAGGATGACCCCAGGGCCCATAAGACATACAGTCAACATGTCATAAGGATGACCCCAGGGCCCACAAGACAGGCAGTCAACATGTCATTAGGATGACCCCAGGGCCCACAAGACATACAGTCAACATGTCATTAGGATGACCCCAGGGCCCACAAGACATGCAGTCAACATGTCATTAGGATGACCCCAGGGCCCATAAGATATGCAGTCAACATGTCATTAGGATGACCCCAGGGCCCAGAGGACAGGCAGTCAACATGTCATTAGGATGACCCCAGGGCCCAGAAGACAGGCAGTCAACATGTCATTAGGATGACCCCAGGGCCCAGAGGACATGCAGTCAACATGTCATTAGGATGACCCCAGGGCCCATAAGACATGCAGTCAACATGTCATTAGGATGACCCCAGGGCCCACAAGACATACAGTCAACATGTCATAAGGATGACCCCAGGGCCCACAAGACAGGCAGTCAACATGTCATTAGGATGACCCCAGGGCCCACAAGACATACAGTCAACATGTCATTAGGATGACCCCAGGGCCCACAAGACATGCAGTCAACATGTCATTAGGATGACCCCAGGGCCCATAAGATATGCAGTCAACATGTCATTAGGATGACCCCAGGGCCCAGAGGACAGGCAGTCAACATGTCATTAGGATGACCCCAGGGCCCACAAGATATGCAGTCAACATGTCATTAGGATGACCCCAGGGCCTATAAGACATGCAGTCAACATGTCATTAGGATGACCCCAGGGCCCAGAGGACATACAGTCAACATGTCATTAGGATGACCCCAGGGCCCACAAGATATGCAGTCAACATGTCATTAGGATGACCCCAGGGCCTATAAGATATGCAGTCAACATGTCATTAGGATGACCCCAGGGCCCACAAGACATGCAGTCAACATGTCATAATGATGACCCCAGGGCCCAGAGGCCATACAGTCAACATGTCATTAGGATGACCCCAGGGCCCAGAGGCCATACAGTCAACATGTCATTAGGATGACCCCAGGGCCCAGAGGCCATACAGTCAACATGTCATAAGGATGACCCCAGGGCCCACAAGACATGCTGTCAACATGTCATTAGGATGACCCCAGGGCCCACAAGACATGCTGTCAACATGTCATTAGGATGACCCCAGGGCCCACAAGACATACAGTCAACATGTCATTAGGATGACCCCAGGGCCCAGAGGACATGCAGTCAACATGTCATTAGGATGACCCCAGGGCCCAGAGGACATGCAGTCAACATGTCATTAGGATGACCCCAGGGCCCAGAGGCCATACAGTCAACATGTCATAAGGATGACCCCAGGGCCCACAAGACATGCTGTCAACATGTCATTAGGATGACCCCAGGGCCCAGAGGACATGCAGTCAACATGTCATTAGGATGACCCCAGGGCCCATAAGACAGGCAGTCAACATGTCATAAGGATGACCCCAGGGCCCACAAGACATGCTGTCAACATGTCATTAGGATGACCCCAGGGCCCACAAGACATACAGTCAACATGTCATTAGGATGACCCCAGGGCCCAGAGGACATGCAGTCAACATGTCATTAGGATGACCCCAGGGCCCAGAGGACATGCAGTCAACATGTCATTAGGATGACCCCAGGGCCCAGAGGACATGCAGTCAACATGTCATTAGGATGACCCCAGGGCCCAGAGGACATGCAGTCAACATGTCATTAGGATGACCCCAGGGCCCATAAGACATGCAGTCAACATGTCATTAGGATGACCCCAGGGCCCAGAGGACATGCAGTCAACATGTCATAAGGATGACCCCAGGGCCCAGAGGACATGCAGTCAACATGTCATTAGGATGACCCCAGGGCCCAGAGGACATGCAGTCAACATGTCATAAGGATGACCCCAGGGCCCAGAGGACATGCAGTCAACATGTCATTAGGATGACCCCAGGGCCCACAAGACAGGCAGTCAACATGTCATAAAGATGACCCCAGGGCCCATAAGATATGCAGTCAACATGTCATTAGGATGACCCCAGGGCCCACAAGACAGGCAGTCAACATGTCATAAAGATGACCCCAGGGCCCATAAGATATGCAGTCAACATGTCATTAGGATGACCCCAGGGCCCACAAGACAGGCAGTCAACATGTCATAAAGATGACCCCAGGGCCCATAAGATATGCAGTCAACATGTCATAAGGATGACCCCAGGGCCCATAAGACAGGCAGTCAACATGTCATTAGGATGACCCCAGGGCCCACAAGACAGGCAGTCAACATGTCATAAGGACGACCCCAGGGCCCAGAGGACATGCAGTCAACATGTCATAAGGATGACCCCAGGGCCCATAAGACAGGCAGTCAACATGTCATAAGGATGACCCCAGGGCCCATAAGACAGGCAGTCAACATGTCATTAGGATGAACCCCAGGGCCCACAAGACAGGCAGTCAACATGTCATTAGGATGACCCCAGGGCCCATAAGACATGCTGTCAACATGTCATTAGGATGACCCCAGGGCCCACAGGCCATACAGTCAACATGTCATTAGGATGACCCCAGGGCCCAGAGGACATGCAGTCAACATGTCATTAGGATGACCCCAGGGCCCAGAGGACAGGCAGTCAACATGTCATTAGGATGACCCCAGGGCCCACAAGACATGCAGTCAACATGTCATTAGGATGACCCCAGGGCCCACAAGACATGCAGTCAACATGTCATAAGGATGACCCCAGGGCCCAGAGGACATGCAGTCAACATGTCATTAGGATGACCCCAGGGCCCACAAGCCATGCAGTCAACATGTCATTAGGATGACCCCAGGGCCCAGAGGACATGCAGTCAAAGGGTCATAAGGATGACCCCAGGGCCCCCAAGACATGCAGTCAACATGTCATTAGGATGACCCCAGGGCCCACAAGACATGCAGTCAAAGGGTCATAAGGATGACCCCAGGGCCCCCAAGGCATGCAGTCAACATGTCATTAGGATGACCCCAGGGCCCAGAGGACATGCAGTCAACATGTCATTAGGATGACCCCAGGGCCCACAAGACAAGCAGTCAACATGTCATTAGGATGACCCCAGGGCCCAGAGGACATGCAGTCAACATGTCATTAGGATGACCCCAGGGCCCAGAGGACATACAGTCAACATGTCATTAGGATGACCCCAGGGCCCACAAGACAAGCAGTCAACATGTCATTAGGATGACCCCAGGGCCCACAAGACATGCAGTCAACATGTCATTAGGATGACCCCAGGGCCCAGAGGACATGCAGTCAACATGTCATTAGGATGACCCCAGGGCCCAGAGGACATGCAGTCAACATGTCATTAGGATGACCCCAGGGCCCACAAGACAAGCAGTCAACATGTCATTAGGATGACCCCAGGGCCCAGAGGACATACAGTCAACATGTCATTAGGATGACCCCAGGGCCCAGAGGACATGCAGTCAACATGTCATTAGGATGACCCCAGGGCCCAGAGGACATGCAGTCAACATGTCATTAGGATGACCCCAGGGCCCAGAGGACATGCAGTCAACATGTCATTAGGATGACCCCAGGGCCCACAAGACATGCAGTCAACATGTCATTAGGATGACCCCAGGGCCCACAAGACATGCAGTCAACATGTCATAAGGATGACCCCAGGGCCCAGAGGACATGCAGTCAACATGTCATTAGGATGACCCCAGGGCCCACAGGCCATGCAGTCAACATGTCATAAGGATGACCCCAGGGCCCACAAGACATGCAGTCAACATGTCATAAGGATGACCCCAGGGCCCACAAGACATGCAGTCAACATGTCATTAGGATGACCCCAGGGCCCAGAGGCCATGCAGTCAACATGTCATTAGGATGACCCCAGGGCCCAGAGGACATGCAGTCAACATGTCATTAGGATGACCCCAGGGCCCAGAGGCCATGCAGTCAACATGTCATTAGGATGACCCCAGGGCCCAGAGGACATGCAGTCAACATGTCATTAGGATGACCCCAGGGCCCACAAGACATGCAGTCAACATGTCATTAGGATGACCCCAGGGCCCACAAGACATGCAGTCAACATGTCATTAGGACGACCCCAGGGCCCACAAGACAAGCAGTCAACATGTCATTAGGACGACCCCAGGGCCCACAAGACAAGCAGTCAACATGTCATTAGGATGACCCCAGGGCCCACAAGACAAGCAGTCAACATGTCATTAGGATGACCCCAGGGCCCACAAGACAAGCAGTCAACATGTCATTAGGATGACCCCAGGGCCCACAAGACAAGCAGTCAACATGTCATTAGGACGACCCCAGGGCCCACAAGACATGCAGTCAACATGTCATTAGGATGACCCCAGGGCCCAGAGGCCATACAGTCAACATGTCATTAGGATGACCCCAGGGCCCATAAGACAAGCAGTCAACATGTCATTAGGATGACCCCAGGGCCCATAAGACATACAGTCAACATGTCATAAGGATGACCCCAGGGCCCAGAGGACATGCAGTCAACATGTCATTAGGATGACCCCAGGGCCCACAAGACATACAGTCAACATGTCATAAGGATGACCCCAGGGCCCACAAGACATACAGTCAACATGTCATTAGGATGACCCCAGGGCCCACAAGACATACAGTCAACATGTCATTAGGATGACCCCAGGGCCCACAAGACAGGCAGTCAACATGTCATTAGGATGACCCCAGGGCCCACAAGACATGCAGTCAACATGTCATAAGGATGACCCCAGGGCCCACAGGACATGCAGTCAACATGTCATAAGGATGACCCCAGGGCCCACAAGACATGCAGTCAACATGTCATTAGGATGACCCCAGGGCCCACAAGACATGCAGTCAACATGTCATTAGGATGACCCCAGGGCCCACAAGACATGCAGTCAACATGTCATTAGGATGACCCCAGGGCCCACAAGACATGCAGTCAACATGTCATTAGGATGACCCCAGGGCCCACAAGACATACAGTCAACATGTCATTAGGATGACCCCAGGGCCCACAAGACATGCAGTCAACATGTCATTAGGATGACCCCAGGGCCCAGAGGACATGCAGTCAACATGTCATTAGGATGACCCCAGGGCCCACAAGACATGCAGTCAACATGTCATTAGGATGACCCCAGGGCCCACAAGACATACAGTCAACATGTCATTAGGATGACCCCAGGGCCCAGAGGACATGCAGTCAACATGTCATTAGGATGACCCCAGGGCCCACAAGACATGCAGTCAACATGTCATTAGGATGACCCCAGGGCCCAGAGGACATGCAGTCAACATGTCATTAGGATGACCCCAGGGCCCATAAGATATGCAGTCAACATGTCATTAGGATGACCCCAGGGCCCAGAGGATATGCAGTCAACATGTCATAAGGATGACCCCAGGGCCCAGAGGACATGCAGTCAACATGTCATTAGGATGACCCCAGGGCCCACAAGATATGCAGTCAACATGTCATTAGGATGACCCCAGGGCCTATAAGACAGGCAGTCAACATGTCATAAGGATGACCCCAGGGCCTATAAGACATACAGTCAACATGTCATTAGGATGACCCCAGGGCCCAGAGGCCATACAGTCAACATGTCATTAGGATGACCCCAGGGCCCACAAGACAGGCAGTCAACATGTCATTAGGATGACCCCAGGGCCCACAAGACAGGCAGTCAACATGTCATTAGGATGACCCCAGGGCCCACAAGACAGGCAGTCAACATGTCATTAGGATGACCCCAGGGCCCACAAGACATGCAGTCAACATGTCATTAGGATGACCCCAGGGCCCACAAGACATGCAGTCAACATGTCATAAGGATGACCCCAGGGCCCACAAGACATACAGTCAACATGTCATTAGGATGACCCCAGGGCCCAGAGGACATGCAGTCAACATGTCATTAGGATGACCCCAGGGCCCAGAGGACATGCAGTCAACATGTCATTAGGATGACCCCAGGGCCCATAAGACAGGCAGTCAACATGTCATTAGGATGACCCCAGGGCCTATAAGACAGGCAGTCAACATGTCATTAGGATGACCCCAGGGCCCACAAGACATGCTGTCAACATGTCATTAGGATGACCCCAGGGCCCATAAGACAGGCAGTCAACATGTCATTAGGATGACCCCAGGGCCTATAAGACAGGCAGTCAACATGTCATTAGGATGACCCCAGGGCCCACAAGACATGCAGTCAACATGTCATTAGGATGACCCCAGGGCCCAGAGGACATACAGTCAACATGTCATTAGGATGACCCCAGGGCCCATAAGACATGCAGTCAACATGTCATTAGGATGACCCCAGGGCCCACAAGACATACAGTCAACATGTCATTAGGATGGCCTCAGGGCCCACAAGGCATGCCGTTGCCCAGGAGTTTCTGTAAATATGGAGACAACTGGAAAAGGATGGATGAGATTGACCTGCGTGCCTACATAGGTCTGCTAATCTTAGCGGGTGTGTATAGGTCCCGAGGCGAGGTTACATGAAGTCTCTGGGATTGGCCAAGAGGCGCGATATTACTCAGTGCCGAATGGTCAAGAGGAGAAGACTGAGGGACACATGATGGAGACAACAAAATGAGGTGGAAACTGAGCTGCACTTCCTAACCTCCTGCCCAATGTATGACCATATTAGAGAGACATATTTCCCCCAGATTACACAGATCCACAAAGAATTCGAAAACAAATCCAATTTTGAAAAACTCCCATATCTACTGGGTGAAATTCCACAGTGTGCCATCACAGCAGCAAGATTTGTGACCTGTTGCCACGAGAAAAGGGCAACCAGTGAAGAACAAACACCATTGTAAATACAACCCATATTTATGCTTATTCATTTTATCTTGTGTCCTTTAACTATTTGTACATTGTATATATATATATATATATATAATATGACATTTGTAATGTCTTTACTGTTTTGAAACTTCTGTATGTGTAATGTTTACTGTTCATTTTTGTTGTTTTTCACCTTATATATTCACTTTGTATGTTGTCTACCTCACTTGCTTTGGCAATGTTAACACATGTTTCCCATGCCAATAAAGCCCTTGAATTGAATTGAATTGAAGTCTGAAACCTATGTCTTTACTCCTGTGAGTACAGGGCTCCGGTTGCTTGGATTGGTAGTCACGCTGTAGAGTAACTGTAGAGTTACTGGACTTACT
The DNA here is from genome assembly GCF_023373465.1 of Oncorhynchus keta. Lineage (NCBI taxonomy): Eukaryota > Metazoa > Chordata > Actinopteri > Salmoniformes > Salmonidae > Oncorhynchus > Oncorhynchus keta. The sequence continues at coordinate 2,511,358 of NC_068435.1, read as the reverse complement.
CTAGATGGTACCTAAGGGTGGTATTCTGCGGCATTGCAGAGTCCACTTGAGCGCTTAGAGTGCTGATTTTGGACACGTGAGTGTCGCACTTGCTCCTTTCGGTCTCAAACGTATCTGTCATGGTTTGCAGATAGAGGTCTTGAGTACGGAGCGAGAGATTCAGTGATGAGATTTCCTCCGCTTGATTACAAATCAATATTTCCATCTTCATCACCTGAGTTCTCTCATCATTCATTTGGTCAGCCACTTCAATGAGTTCTGCTGATTTGTCATCCAACTTTGTTTTCATTAACTGATAGCGAGTGGGGACTCCCCCCTCTGATAGCGAGTGGGGACTACCCCCTCTGATAGCGAGTGGGGACTACTCGCTAGGGCAGGCGGAACCCCTCGACAACATTCTGGTGAAAATTGAAATATTTATTTTTTGAAATATGTAACTTTCACACATTAACAAGTCCAATACAGCAAATGAAAGATAAACATCTTGTTAATCTACCCATCATGTCCGATTTAAAAAATGCTTTATAGCAAAAGCACAACATAAGATTATGTTAGGTCATAGCCAAGTCAAAAAAAAAAAAAAAAAAAAAAAAAAAGCTATTTTTCCAGACAAAGATAGGAGTCACAAAAACAGAAATATAGATAAAATGAATCACTAACCTTGGATGATCTTCATCAGATGACACTCATAGGACATCATGTTACACAATACATGTATGTTTTGTTCGATAATGTGCATATTTATATCCAAAAATCTCAGTTTATATTGGCGCGTTATGTGCAGTAATGTTTTGATTCCAAAACATCCTGTGATTTTGCAGAAATACTCATAATAAACATTGATAAAAGATACAAGTGTTATTCACAGAATTAAAGATGAATTAACTTCTCCGTAATGCAACCGCTGTGTCAGATTTCAAAAAAACATAATCTGAGAACGACGCTCAGAGCCCAATCCAGCCAAAGAAATATCCGCCATTTTGGAGTCAACAGAAGTTAGAAAAAACACCATAAATATTCACTTAACTTTGATTATCTTCATCAGAAGGCACTCCCAGGAATCCCAGTTCGACAATAAATGACTGATTTGTTCGATAAAGTCCATCATTTAGCCACTTGTTAGCGTGTTCAGCCCAGTAATCCATCTTTATGAGGAGCGAACACTTCCTCCAGACAAAAACTCGAAAAGTTCTGTTACAGGTCGTAGAAACAAGCCAAATGATGTATGGAATCAATCTTTAGGATGTTTTTTTCCACAATCAACACCTTGGTCTTATTGACGTTGAGGGAGAGGTTGCTGTCCTGGCACAACACTGCCAGGTCGAACACGTAGTCATGGATGAACAGGGAGTACAGGAGGGGACTAAGCACATACTCCCGAGGGGCCCACGTGTTGAGGGTCAGCGTGGTGGCGGTGATATTGCCTACCCTCAACACCTGGGGGCGGAGTTGGAACAGGAATGATGGTGGTCAGCTTGAGACATGTTGGGATCATAGACTGGGACAAAGGAGAGGTTGAAAATGACCATGAATATGCCTATAGGCCCTTTTGAAAGGCTGTTGTTATTGTCGAAGCATTGAACTAGGTCTGGTATAGACGGGAGGTCTATACCAGGAGGAGGACATTCCAGACAAGTTAGCCTGAGGACAACACGTCAGTCCAGACAGGTTAGCCTGAGGACAACAGGAGGACAGTCCAGACAGGTTAGCCTGAGGACAACAGGGGGACAGTCCAGACAGGTTAGCCTGAGGACAACAGGTCAGTCCAGACAGGTTAGCCTGAGGACAACAGGAGGACAGTCCAGACAGGTTAGCCTGAGGACAACAGGTCAGTCCAGACAGGTCAGTCCAGACAGGTTAGCCTGAGGACAACAGGTCAGTCCAGACAGGTTAGCCTGAGGACAACAGGAGGACAGTCCAGACAGGTTAGCCTGAGGACAACAGGAGGACAGTCCAGACAGGTTAGCCTGAGGACAACAGGTCAGTCCAGACAGGTTAGCCTGAGGACAACAGGAGGTCAGTCCAGACAGGTTAGCCTGAGGACAACACGTCAGTCCAGACAGGTTAGCCTGAGGACAACAGGAGGACAGTCCAGACAGGTTAGCCTGAGGACAACAGGGGACAGTCCAGACAGGTTAGCCTGAGGACAACAGGAGGACAGTCCAGACAGGTTAGCCTGAGGACAGCAGGGGGACAGTCCAGACAGGTTAGCCTGAGGACAACAGGTCTGTCCAGACAGGTTAGCCTGAGGACAACAGGTCAGTCCAGACAGGTTAGCCTGAGGACAACAGGAGCTCAGTCCACACAGGTTAGCCTGAGGACAACAGGAGGTCAGTCCAGACAGGTTAGCCTGAGGACAACAGGAGGACAGTCCAGACAGGTTAGCCTGAGGACAACAGGAGGACAGTCCAGACAGGTTAGCCTGAGGACAACAGGAGGACAGTCCAGACAGGTTAGCCTGAGGACAACAGGAGCTCAGTCCAGACAGGTTAGCCTGAGGACAACAGGAGCTCAGTCCACACAGGTTAGCCTGAGGACAACAGGAGGACAGTCCAGACAGGTTAGCCTGAGGACAACAGGAGGTCAGTCCAGACAGGTTAGCCTGAGGACAACAGGAGGACAGTCCAGACAGGTTAGCCTGAGGACAACAGGAGGTCAGTCCAGACAGGTTTGCCTGAGGACAACAAGAGGACAGTCCAGACAGGTTAGCCTGAGGACAACAGGGGGACAGTCCAGACAGGTTAGCCTGAGGACAACAGGGGGACAGTCCAGACAGGTTAGCCTGAGGACAACAGGGGGACAGTCCAGACAGGTTAGCCTGAGGACAACAGGAGGACAGTCCAGACAGGTTAGCCTGAGGACAACAGGAGGTTGAAGTACAACAAGAGGGCAGGGAGTCATACTGGCCATTTCACCAGCGAGATCATACCAGATAGACTTCCTTATTCGGCGTTTTCCCAGGATGTCATGAAATGCCTTCAGTACGTCCACTAGGGACAACGTGAGCAGGTATTACCAGCTCGTAAACTCAGTTTGCTAGGGCGGATGAGGATAGAAGAAGGGCTTAAACGGCGTGCTTCGGCTCCGAGGATTGCGGGTTCAATCCCAGTGTTAGGCACTCCTTCTATTGCTTCTGTTTTGACCTTGTCCCTAACCTTAACCTTTAGTTTAACTAGTCAGAATTCATGCCTAAACTTATCCGTCAAGTGAGACTGTGAGATCTTGTTGTCGTTCACAGATGGCCATTGAAAAAACAACAAACAGGAACTTCAATGAAAGTCTGTTTTTCTCTGCAGTGACTTCGTAGACAATCCAGGTGGGTGTGAAAGAAGGAGAAGGAGAGCAGAGGAAGATCCCCATCTGTCCCTGGTTGCCTAGCAGCTGCTGCCCAAAACAAACAAACAAACAAACAATATCTGGGGATGGAAACTCACGAACCAAGCCAAACAACATAGTGTGACTGGAAATAATATTCCACTAGTGAGAACAAGCCCCTCACTTCACCAAACAACATAGTGTGACCTGAAATAATATTCCACTAGTGAGAACAAGCCCCTCACTTCACCAAACAACATAGTGTGACCTGAAATAATATTCCACTAGTGAGAACAAGTCCCTCACTTCACCAAACAACATAGTGTGACCTGAAATAATATTCCACTAGTGAGAACAAGCCCCTCACTTCACCAAACAACATAGTGTGACCTGAAATAATATTCCACTAGTGAGAACGAGCCCCTCACTTCACCAAACAACATAGTGTGACTGGAAATAATATTCCACTAGTGAGAACAAGCCCTCACTTCACCAAACAACATAGTGTGACCTGAAATAATATTCCACTAGTGAGAACAAGCCCCTCACTTCACCAAACAACATAGTGTGACTGGAAATAATATTCCACTAGTGCGAACAAGTCCCTCACTTCACCAAACAACATAGTGTGACTGGAAATAATATTCCACCAGTGAGAACAAGTCCCTCACTTCACCAAACAACATAGTGTGACCTGAAATAATATTCCACTAGTGAGAACGAGCCCCTCACTTCACCAAACAACATAGTGTGACCTGAAATAATATTCCACTAGTGAGAACGAGCCCCTCACTTCACCAAACAACATAGTGTGACTGGAAATAATATTCCACTAGTGCGAACAAGTCCCTCACTTCACCAAACAACATAGTGTGACCTGAAATAATATTCCACTAGTGAGAACGAGCCCCTCACTTCACCAAACAACATAGTGTGACTGGAAATAATATTCCACTAGTGAGAACAAGCCCCTCACTTCACCAAACAACATAGTGTGACTGGAAATAATATTCCACCAGTGAGAACAAGCCCCTCACTTCACCAAACAACATAGTGTGACCTGAAATAATATTCCACTAGTGAGAACGAGCCCCTCACTTCACCAAACAACATAGTGTGACCTGAAATAATATTCCACTAGTGAGAACAAGCCCCTCACTTCACCAAACAACATAGTGTGACCTGAAATAATATTCCACTAGTGAGAACGAGCCCCTCACTTCACCAAACAACATAGTGTGACTGGAAATAATATTCCACTAGTGAGAACAAGCCCTCACTTCACCAAACAACATAGTGTGACCTGAAATAATATTCCACTAGTGAGAACAAGCCCCTCACTTCACCAAACAACATAGTGTGACTGGAAATAATATTCCACTAGTGCGAACAAGTCCCTCACTTCACCAAACAACATAGTGTGACTGGAAATAATATTCCACCAGTGAGAACAAGTCCCTCACTTCACCAAACAACATAGTGTGACCTGAAATAATATTCCACTAGTGAGAACGAGCCCTCACTTCACCAAACAACATAGTGTGACCTGAAATAATATTCCACTAGTGAGAACGAGCCCCTCACTTCACCAAACAACATAGTGTGACTGGAAATAATATTCCACTAGTGAGAACAAGCCCCTCACTTCACCAAACAACATAGTGTGACTGGAAATAATATTCCACCAGTGAGAACAAGCCCCTCACTTCACCAAACAACATAGTGTGACTGGAAATAATATTCCACTAGTGAGAACAAGCCCCTCACTTCACCAAACAACATAGTGTGACTGGAAATAATATTCCACTAGTGAGAACAAGCCCCTCACTTCACCAAACAACATAGTGTGACCTGAAATAATATTCCACTAGTGAGAACAAGCCCCTCACTTCACCAAACAACATAGTGTGACCTGAAATAATATTCCACTAGTGAGAACAAGTCCCCCCCCCCCCATGCACCAACAACCAAGAGAATGACCAGCACATCAACCAGCACATTTGAGTTCAGCCATAATATTAGTTGTAATATTTGTTCTATCTTTTCAGGGGGAGGATGACATTGAAATTGTAGCCAGCTCTGCAATGCTTGTTAGAAAAAGAGAGAAAAAAATGATCATTTTCAATTCATCTAAAATGAGACATGGCAATCTGCACCAAGGGGAAAATCTGCACCAAGGGGAAAATGCCATTTTTAACAATGAAAGAGCTTTTCTTAGTGATCTACTCGAGAACCATTTAGGGTTCAAGTAAAACTTTTGAATAAGTGAAGCTTTCAGGGAGAATTGTTGTGCTTTTAAATGTAATAATCTCAACCCACCCAGTTCATAGTCATTATATAGATAGGCTTTTATCAAGGCACAAGGCAAGACACAGATGCAGACGCAGGAGGCAGACACAGGAGGCAGACACAGGAGGCAGACACAGGAGGCAGACGCAGGAGGCAGACGCAGGAGGCAGACACAGGAGGCAGACGCAGGAGGCAGACGCAGGAGGCAGACGCAGGAGGCAGACGCAGGAGGCAGACGCAGGGGGCAGACGCAGGAGGCAGACGCAGGAGGCAGACGCAGGAGGCAGACACAGGAGGCAGACGCAGGAGGCAGACGCAGGAGGCAGACACAGGAGGCAGACGCAGGAGGCAGACACAGGGGGCAGACGCAGGAGGCAGACACAGGAGGCAGACGCAGGAGGCAGACACAGGAGGCAGACACAGGAGGCAGACACAGGAGGCAGACACAGGAGGCAGACACAGGAGGCAGACAGGAGGCAGACACAGGAGGCAGACACAGGAGGCAGACGCAGGAGGCAGATGGTTGGAGTCTTACAATGTTTCATAATCCAAAGGGGAAGAGAAAGGTCGTGGACAAACGGCGAACCGTTTGAAGCCTGCTTGATAGGGCTGCTAACCTTAGCTAGCTAGTTTAAGCTGCTAGCCATCAAGCTAACGAAGATAACTGAGAGGACTTTCCTAATCATGAAATGTCTCTTCTCAATGGAGGCCTCCCCATTCAGAGGAAGAGGTGAACGGCGTATTGCATTGTAGGTTGTTGTATTTACTACGGTATTCTCCGGGAAACTGTGGACCACCGGACTTTCAGTGCAACAACTGCCAACTTGCAGAGGACTACAGGACCAAGCAAATCTCAGGATGAACGTCAATTCCGATATGGGGAGAGTATCACCGCCCTATATCTCTACACTGACTGACTGGCTTCACAGGGACCCCTCTCACCGGGGAAATCTGCCTACGCAAAATGGAAACAGGACCAAATGCTTCTAGAGAACCTACCAGATGCCACAGTCTCCGATCTCGCTATCAAACCATGGAATCACGTCACCCGCCGTAAAGCCTAATGGACAATAGCGGTCCATGATGAACGGAGCTTCCTTGGCTATGGGAAGCCCTATCCAGACTTCAAACAACTTCCTGACTTCGGAGGTTGGCGCGCCATCGTCCTCTGACCTGTTTCCAACCCAGAGGGATCCTACCTGGGGTTCAGATTTTCACAGCTGCCATGGGCTGATGTTGTCGTAGTCCATGTGGGGTCAAATGACATTAGGAGGGCTAGCTCCAACAGCTGAAAGTTGATTTTAATGAACTGATGCTAGCTCTGAAAGATTCCAAAAAGCGGCCAATTATTTCAGGCCCAGTATATCGCTAGGCGGTGGCTGTGAACGGTTCAGCAGGCTACTGGCATTACACTTCTGGCTCAAAGACTACTGTATCTTTTATAGATAACTTTGTCACCTTTTGGAAACAGACGATGCTCTACAGGAATGATGGAGCGCATCCAAATCATCTTGGCTAGTGGACAATGATTTTTCAATGACCCAAGCCCTGCTCAGATAATCCCTACCATTGAGATAATGATTTATCAATGACCCAAGCCCTGCTCAGATAATCCCTACCATTGAGACAATGATTTTTCAATGACCCAAGCCCTGCTAAAATAATCCCTACCATTGAGACAATGATTTATCAATGACCCAAGCCCTGCTAAAATAATCCCTACCATTGAGACAATGATTTATCAGTGACCCAAGCCCTGCTCAGATAATCCCTACCATTGAGACAATGATTTATCAATGACCCAAGCCCTGCTCAAATAATCCCTACCATTGAGACAATGATTTATCAATGACCCAAGCCCTGCTCAGATAATCCCTACCATTGAGACAATGATTTATCAATGACCCAAGCCCTGCTCAGATAATCCCTACCATTGAGACAATGATTTATCAATGACCCAAGCCCTGCTCAGATAATCCCTACCATTGAGACAATGATTTATCAATGACCCAAGCCCTGCTCAGATAATCCCTACCATTGAGACAATGATTTATCAATGACCCAAGCCCTGCTCAGATAATCCCTACCATTGAGACAATGATTTATCAATGACCCAAGCCCTGCTCAGATAATCCCTACCATTGAGACAATGATTTATCAATGACCCAAGCCCTGCTCAGATAATCCCTACCATTGAGACAATGATTTATCAATGACCCAAGCCCTGCTCAGATAATCCCTACCATTGAGACAATGATTTATCAATGACCCAAGCCCTGCTCAGATAATCCCTACCATTGAGACAATGACTTATCAATGACCCAAGCCCTGCTCAGATAATCCCTACCATTGAGACAATGATTTATCAGTGACCCAAGCCCTGCTCAGATAATCCCTACCATTGAGACAATGATTTATCAATGACCCAAGCCCTGCTCAGATAATCCCTACCATTGAGACAATGATTTATCAATGACCCAAGCCCTGCTCAGATAATCCCTACCATTGAGACAATGATTTATCAATGACCCAAGCCCTGCTCAGATAATCCCTACCATTGAGACAATGATTTATCAATGACCCAAGCCCTGCTCAGATAATCCCTACCATTGAGACAATGATTTATCAATGACCCAAGCCCTGCTCAGATAATCCCTACCATTGAGACAATGATTTATCAATGACCCAAGCCCTGCTCAGATAATCCCTACCATTGAGACAATGATTTATCAATGACCCAAGCCCTGCTCAGATAATCCCTACCATTGAGACAATGATTTATCAATGACCCAAGCCCTGCTCAGATAATCCCTACCATTGAGACAATGATTTATCAATGACCCAAGCCCTGCTCAGATAATCCCTACCATTGAGACAATGATTTATCAATGACCCAAGCCCTGCTCAGATAATCCCTACCATTGAGACAATGATTTATCAATGACCCAAGCCCTGCTCAGATAATCCCTACCATTGAGACAATGATTTATCAATGACCCAAGCCCTGCTCAGATAATCCCTACCATTGAGACAATGATTTATCAATGACCCAAGCCCTGCTCAGATAATCCCTACCATTGAGACAATGATTTATCAATGACCCAAGCCCTGCTCAGATAATCCCTACCATTGAGACAATGATTTATCAATGACCCAAGCCCTGCTCAGATAATCCCTACCATTGAGACAATGATTTATCAATGACCCAAGCCCTGCTCAGATAATCCCTACCATTGAGACAATGATTTATCAATGACCCAAGCCCTGCTCAAATAATCCCTACCATTGAGACAATGACTTATCAATGACCCAAGCCCTGCTCAGATAATTTCAAGACTAAAGGCTGGTTTATACTACGGGTGTGTTCGTACATTTAATCTGGAGTGCCAGAGTGTGCTCAGAGAGTGCCCTAAACTCAGAGGGTTGTCAGTTTGTAAATTCAGAGTGTTTTGCTCTCGGAGCGTTCAGAGAGCACACTGGACCCTCGGCCGAGGAGTTGCGGTGTGAGAGCACACTGGAGTCTGGCCGAGGAAGTTATTGTGGTGCGTTCAGAGTATCCTGGAGCGCTCTGGCCGAGCAGTTATCAGCGTCAAAACACAAATATCACTGTTAAGTCTGGACGCTCTGATAAGCTTCAGTAAAGCTAAAAACAAAATAGCCCAGATTAACTCCGATAGGTAACCGTTCAAGACACACCCTCGGCCGAGGTTCATTAAAATCACTAACTCTGGCCGAGGAGTTGGGTTGATCGGTGCGTTCAGAGAGCACACTGGACGCTCTGGCCGAGATAATTGACCTGCGTTCAGAAACATGGACAGGAGTGGTTGATCGGTGCAGATACAAAGACTCAGAGCTAGAAAATGGTGCGTATCATACAGCACACTGGACGCTCCGACAGTTGAGGAACAATGGGAAAGTCCTTCTGCTTTGAAAGTTGATCAACTTGTAAACTCACTTTTGAGAAAAGTCCCTTGAATATTTTTGGTACCTACTGGCCGAGAGCTCTTGCTTTGTCTACTGGACGCTCATTTTGATAGGTGCGTTCAGAGAGCACACTGGACGCTCCGACCGAGGAGTTAGGTTGATCGGTGCGTTCAGTTCACTGGACCCTCTTAAGCCTAAACCCCACCCATCTCTTTAAGGATTCACATGAGCTCCGGCCGAGGAGTTGGGCCATGCGTTCTAAACACCCTGGAAGGCCGATTTCAAGACTAAAGGCTGGTTTATACTACGGGTGTGTTCGTTCATTTAATCTGGAGTGCCAGGAGTTGGGTTGTGTGCTCAGAGAGTGGACGCTCAGAACCGAGGAGTTGGGTTGTCAGTTTGTAGAGAGCACACTGGACCCTCGGCCGAGTGTTTTGCTCTGGCCGAGGAGTTGGGTTGAGGTGTTCAGAGAGCACACTGGACGCTCCGACCGAGGAGTTGGGTTGATCGGAGCGTTCTGACCTAACAGCAGTCAAGTACCCAAGCTGACTGGCTAACATTGGCTAGCTACTTCCAGACACAAATGAGAGAACACCTCACTTTGACCATTACTCGTCCTAGCAGAGCTGGTTAGGCTGTTTTCGTGTTATCCAGAGCGTTGGTGACTGTAACTGTGCTGCTGACAACAATTTAATTACGGGTTTCGTTTGTCAACGATTACTGGCAATGGCCATATTCAACGGGTGTTGTAAAGTTTTCTGACTTTTTCCGTGGCTAAACCAACTAGGCTCGTAATTTAACAATTGTATTCATATATACAGATGGCATACAAGTTTGTTATTAAAGCATATGGAAGTTGACATGTTCACAGAAGGCATTTCTGCCCCGCAAAAAAAATATTTTAAAAAAAGTTTACATTCTAATGGCTCTCCTGTGAAGTAGGGACACATGACAGGCCTTTCCTGAACCCGAGTCACATATGGCTACAGGTTCATCTGCCTCACCTAAAGCCCCTTCTGGTGGGAAGCTGCTATAGACCACCGACTGCTAACAGTCAGTATCTGGATAACATGTTGAAATGCTTGATAATGTATGTGATATCAACAGTGAAGTATATTTTCATGGTGACCTAAACATTGACTGGCTTTCAATTAACCTCTTGCTCCTACCTGGCACGCAGGCGTCCCATCTAGAGCTCTGGAAATGCAAATGCGCTACGCTAAATGCTAATAGTATTAGTTGAAACTCAAACGTTCATTAAAATACACATGCAGGGTATTGAATTAAAGCTACACTCAAGAAAAAGCTTCACACTGTAACCAGTGCCTTCAACCTGGTTCAGGTTATAAATCAACCTACCAGGGTGTTTACAAACAGCACAGGAATTAAATCATCAACATGTATTGATCACATCTTTACTAAATGCTGCAGAAATTAGCTTGGAAGCAGTATCCAGATCCATAGGATGTAGTGATCACAATATAACAGCCATATCTAGGGAAACCAACGTTCCAAAGGCTGGGCCTAATATAGTGTATAAGAGGTCAGGCTGGGCCAAATATAGTGTATAAGAGGACAGGCTGGGCCTAATATAGTGTATAAGAGGTCAGGCTGGGCCTAATATAGTGTATAAGAGGTCAGGCTGGGCCTAATATAGTGTATAAGAGGTCAGGCTGGGCCTAATATAGTGTATAAGAGGTCAGGCTGTGTATAAGAGGACAGGCTGGGCCTAATATAGTGTATAAGAGGTCAGGCTGGGCCTAATATAGTGTATAAGAGGTCAGGCTGGGCTAATATAGTGTATAAGAGGTCAGGCTGGGCCTAATATAGTGTATAAGAGGTCAGGCTGGGCCTAATATAGTGTATAAGAGGCCAGGCTGGGCAATATAGTGTATAAGAGGCAGGCTGGGCTAATATAGTGTATAAGAGGTCAGGCTGGGCCTAATATAGTGTATAAGAGGCCAGGCTAGGCCTAATATAGTGTATAAGAGGTCAGGCTGGGCCTAATATAGTGTATAAGAGGTCAGGCTGGGCCTAATATAGTGTATAAGAGGTCAGGCTGGGCCTAATATAGTGTATAAGAGGTCAGGCTGGGTCTAATATAGTGTAGGTCAGGCTGGGCCTAATATAGTGTACAAGAGGTCAGTATATAGTGTATAAGAGGTCAGGCTGGGCATAATATAGTGTATAAGAGGTCAGGCTGGGCCTAATATAGTGTATAAGAGGTCAGGCTGGGCATAATATAGTGTATAAGAGGTCAGGCTGGGCCTAATATAGTGTATAAGAGGTCAGGCTGGGCCTAATATAGTGCATAAGAGGTCAGGCTGGGCCTAATATAGTGTATAAGAGGTCAGGCTGGGCCTAATATAGTATAAGAGGTCAGGCTGGGCCTAATATAGTGTATAAGAGGTCAGGCTGGGCATAATATAGTGTATAAGAGGTCAGGCTGGGCCTAATATAGTATATAAGAGGTCATACAATACGTTCTGTAGTGATTCCCATGTTGTTGATGTAAAGAATAATTGTTGGTCTGTGGTGTGTAATGAGGAGCAAACATTTGACACATTTATGAAATTGCTCATCCCAGTTACTAATAAGCACGCAGCACCCATTATGAAATTGACTGTAAAAACTCATCTCTGTGTATTGATAAGGAATTGATGGTTGAGACGGACAAGGCAAGAGGAATGGAAAATTAAGTCTGGCTACAAGACGATTGGCAAACATATTGTAAGTTGAGAAATCATGTGACTAAACTTAACAAAAAGAAGAAGAACGCTACACTATGAAACAAAGATAAATGATATAAAGAATGATAGTAAAAAGCTTTGGAGCACCTTAAATTAAATTTTGAGCAAAAAAGGCTAAATTGGCCCCCATCATTCATTGAATCAGATGGCTCATTCATCCCAAAACCCACTGATATTGCCAACTACAGTAATGATTATTTTATTGCCAAGATTATCAAATTTATGCATGACATGCCAACAACACCTTCTGGAAAGTGTGTTCCCGGAGGGAAGCTAAAGTCATTCCGCTACCCAATAATAGCAAAGCCCCTGACTCAAACAGCCGACCAATCAGCCTGTTATCAACTCTTTGTAAAAAATGTTGATCTCTGTGTGTGTGCGTGTGTGTGTGTGTGTGTGTGTGTGTGTGTGTGTGTGTGTGTGTGTGTGTGTGTGTGTGTGTGTGTGTGTGTGTGTGTGTGTGTGTGTGTGTGTGTGTGTGTGTGTGTGTGTGTGTGTGTGTGTGTGTACTCCCCTTGACTCCAGGAGGGATCTCCTCTTCTTCTTGAACATTAAGGTGCTAAAGGTGCCAGATAATCTCAGACCTCTTAACCTTCACACACAAACGCACAATGAGTAATCCCCTGCCTGGTCTGTGTGAGTACGACTCGGCTGGACGCCTCTCGGTATACACAGGAGCAGTGTCAACCAGCAGGATATCAACGGCGCCTTCTGGGACAGAAATACACTCCACATCTTCAGTGTTGCGGTGTAGTTTTTCACCTTCAACATGTGGCACAACACTGTGAGAACAACAGCTTTCACCTTCAACATGTGGCACAACACTGTGAGAACAACAGCTTTCACCTTCAACATGTGGCACAACACTGTGAGAACAACAGCTTTCACCTTCAACATGTGGCACAACACTGTGAGAACAACAGCTTTCACCTTCAACATGTGGCACAACACTGTGAGAACAACAGCTTTCACCTTCAACATGTGGCACAACACTGTGAGAACAACAGCTTTCACCTTCAACATGTGGCACAACACTGTGAGAACAACAGCTTTCACCTTCAACATGTGGCACAACACTGTGAGAACAACAGCTTTCACCTTCAACATGTGGCACAACACTGTGAGAACAACAGCTTTCACCTTCAACATGTGGCACAACACTGTGAGAACAACAGCTTTTCACCTTCAACATGTGGCTTTCACCTTCAACATGTGGCACAACACTGTGAGAACAACAGCTTTCACCTTCAACATGTGGCACAACACTGTGAGACACTGTGAGAGAACAACAGCTTTCACCTTCAACATGTGGCACAACACTGTGAGAACAACAGCTTTCACCTTCAACATGTGGCACAACACTGTGAGAACAACAGCTTTTACCTTCAACATGTGGCACAACACTGTGAGAACAACAGCTTTCACCTTCAACATGTGGCACAACACTGTGAGAACAACAGCTTTCACCTTCAACATGTGGCACAACACTGTGAGAACAACAGCAAGAGATGTGGCTGTTTTATTTCTGTTCGTTGTTGTTTTTGTTGCATGTTTTATGGTTTGCTATACGTCCATGTAAACCAAAGACAAATGTTTATATAAAAAATAAAAATAAAAGATCATTTTGATAGTACAGTAACATAACAGTACAGTACAGTACAGTACAGTACAGTAACATAACAGTACAGTACAGTACAGTACAGTACAGTACAGTACAGTAACATAACAGTACAGTACAGTACAGTACAGTAACATAACAGTACAGTACAGTACAGTACAGTACAGTACAGTAACATAACAGTACAGTACAGTACAGTACAGTAACATAACAGTACAGTACAGTACAGTACAGTACAGTACAGTACAGTACATTACAGTAACATAACAGTACAGTACAGTACAGTACAGTACAGTACAGTACAGTACAGTACAGTACAGTAACATAACAGTACAGTACAGTAACAGTACAGTACAGTACAGTACAGTAACATAACAGTACAGTAACATAACAGTACAGTACAGTACAGTAACATAACAGTACAGTACAGTAACATAACAGTACAGTACAGTACAGTAACATTACAGTACAGTACAATACAGTACATAACAGTACAGTACAGTAACATAACAGTACAGTACAGTAACATAACAGTACAGTACAGTACCATAACAGTACAGTACAGTACAGTACAGTACAGTACCATAACAGTACAGTACCATAACAGTACAGTACAGTACAGTACAGTACAGTACAGTACAGTAACATAACAGTACAGTACAGTACCATAACAGTACAGTACAGTACAGTACAGTAAAGTACAGTACAGTAACATAACAGTACAGTACAGTAACATAACAGTACAGTACCATAACAGTACAGTAACATAACATAACATAACAGTACAGTACAGTACAGTACCATAACAGTACAGTAACATAACAGTACAGTAACATAACAGTACAGTACAGTACAGTACCATAACAGTACAGTACAGTAACATAACATAACAGTACAGTACAGTAACATAACAGTACAGTAACATAACAGTACAGTACCCATAACAGTACAGTACCATAATTGTACAGTACCATAACAGTACAGTAACATAACAGTACAGTACCATAACAGTACAGTAACATAACATAACAGTACAGTACAGTACAGTACACTACAGTACAGTACAGTAACATAACAGGACAGTAACATAACAGTACAGTACAGTACCCTAACAGTACAGTAACATAACAGTACAGTAACATAACATAACAGTACCATAACAGTACAGTACCATAACAGTACAGTATCATAACAGTAACATAACAGTACCATAACAGTACAGTAACATAACATCACCATAACAGTACAGTAACATAACAGTACAGTAACATAACAGTACAGTACCATAACAGTACAGTAACATAACAGTACAGTACCATAACAGTACAGTACCATAACAGCACCATAACAGTACAGTACAGTACAGTAGCATAACAGTACAGTAACATAACAGTACAGTAACATAACAGTACAGTAACATAACAGTACAGTACAGTACAGTAACATAACAGTACAGTAACATAACATAACAGGACAGTAACATAACAGTACAGTAACATAACATAACAGTACAGTAACATAACAGTACAGTAACATAACAGTACAGTAACAGTACAGTACAGTAACATAACAGTACAGTAACATAACAGTACAGTAACATAACAGTACAGTACAGTACCATAACAGTACAGTAACATACCATAACAGTACAGTAACATAACATAACAGTACAGTACCATAACAGTACAATAACATAACAGTACAGTAACATAAAAGTACAGTAACAGTACAGTAACAGTAACAGATAATAAAAAGCTTTGTAGCATCTCAAATTCAGCTCCATCCTTCATTGAATCAGACTGCTCATTCATCACAAAACCGACTGATATTGCCAACTACTTCGATATTTTTTTCATAGGCAAGATTAGCACATTTAGGCATAACATGCCAGCAACAGACGATGACACTACACATCCAAGTATATCTGACCAAATTATGAAAGACAAGCATTGTAATTTTTAATTCTATAAATTAAATGTGGAAGAGGTTATAAAAAAAAGTTTTTTATATTGCCACTCCTATTTGCTATATATATATATATATATCTTCTTTTTAAGCCTACTAGAAAGCGTGTGACCTCAGGCCTGGAGGGAAGCTAAAGTTATTCCGCTACCCAAGAATAGTAAAGACCCCTTTACTGGCTCAAATAGCCGACCAATCAGCCTGTTACCAACCCTTAGTAAACTTCTGGAAAAAAATTGTGTTTTGTAGGGAAGGACATTCAACAAGCACAGCACTTACACAAATGACTGATGATTGGCTGAGAGAAATTTATGATAAAAAGAGTGTGGGGGCTGTCTTGTTAGACTTCAGTGCAGCTTTTGACGTTATCGATCTCAGTCTGCTGCTGGCAAAAAGTATGTGTTTATGGCTTTACACCCCCTGCTATACCATGGATAAAGAGTTACCTGTCTGACAGAACACAGAGGGTGTTCTTTAATGGAAGCCACTCCAACATAATCCAGGTAGAATCAGGAATTCCCCAGGGCAGCTGTCTAGGCCCCTTACTTTTTTCAATCTTTACTAACAAGCTTCCCACAATATGTTGGGTGAATTTTGGGAAATTCCTCCTGACAGAGCTGGTGTAACTGAGTCAGGTTTGTAGGCCTCCTCGCTTGCACACACTTTTTCAGTTCTGCCCACAGATTTTCTATAGCATTGAGGTCAGGGCTTTGTGATGGCCACTTCAATACCTTGACTTTGTTGTCCTTAAGCCATTTTGCCAAAACTTTGGAAGTATGCTTGGGGTCATTGTCCATTTGGAAGACCCATTTGCGACCAAGCTTTAACTTCCTGCCTGATGTCTTGGGATGTTGCTTCAATATATCCACATAATTTTCTAACTCATGATGCCATCTATTTTGTGAAGTGCACCAGTCCCTTCTGCTGAAAAGCAACCCCACAACATGATGCTGAAACCAACGTGCTTCACAGTTGGGATGGTGTTATTCGGCTTGCAAGCCTCCCCCTTTTTCCTCCAAACATAACGATGGTCATTATGTCCAAACTTCCTGACTTGAGATGTTGCTTCAATATATCCACATCATTTTCCTCCCCCATGATGCCATCTATTTTGTGTGCACCAGTCCCTCCTGCAGCAAGGCACCCCCACAACATGATGCTGCCACCCCTGTACTTCACAGTTGGGATGGTGTTCTTCAGCTTGCAAGCCTCCCCCTTTTTCCTCCAAACATAACGATGGTCATTATGTCCAAACTCTTCTATTTTTGTTCCATCAGACCAGAGGACATTTCTCCAAAAAGTATGATCTTTGTCCCCATGTGCAGTTGCAAACCGTAGTCTGGCTTTTTTATGTTGGTTTTGGGGCAGTGGCTTCTTCCTTGCTGACTGGCCTTTCAGGTTATGTTGATATAGGACTTGTTTTACTGTGGATATAGATACTTTTGTACCGGTTTCCTCCAGCATCTTCACAAGGTCCTTTTTGCTGTTGTTCTGGGATTGATTTGCACTTTTCACACCAAAGTACGTTAACCTCTAGGAGACAGAACGCATCTCCTTTCTGAGCGGTATGACGGCTTCATGGTCCCAATATGTTTATACTTGCGTACTATTGTTTATACAGATGAACGTGAAACCTTCAGGCGTTTGGAAATTGCTCCAAAGGATGAACCAGACTTCCGGAGATCTACAATTTTTGGCTGATTTATTTTGATTTTTACATTTACATTTAAGTCATTTAGCAGACGCTCTTATCCAGAGCGACTTACAAATTGGTGTATTCACCTTATGACATCCAGTGGAACAGCCACTTTACAATAGTGCATCTAAATCTTTTAGGGGGGGGGGTGAGAAGGATTACTTATCCTATCCTAGGTATTCCTTAAAGAGGTGGGGTTTCAGGTGTCTCCGGAAGGTGGTGATTGACATGATTTTCTCATGATGTCAAGCAAAGAGGCACTGAGTTTGAAGGTAGGCCTTGAAATACATCCACAGGTACACCTCCACCTCCAACACCTCCAATATATATATATATACAGATTTGAATACAATTGAATGTTATTAAAATGCTTTCAGAACCACTTGAAATGCAACAATGTTTCACACTCTATTTTCAGAGATGGCGAACAACAGGAAGTGAACTGCAATAAAAATAAACACAGTTCCACTCACCAGATGATGATCATTTCAAACTTAACTTCCTGTTGAAAGTTATTCTTGAAAAGTGAAAAGTGAACACCTACTGCAGCCGCTGCAAACTAGCCGACAACAAAAGCTAGCTAGCTAGACCGTGGGAAAACTAGCCGACAACAAAAGCTAGCTAGCTAGACCGTGGGAAAACTAGCCGACAACAAAAGCTAGCTAGCTAGACCGTGGGAAAACTAGCCGACAACAAAAGCTAGCTAGCTAGACCGTGGGAAAACTAGCCGACAACAAAAGCTAGCTAGCTAGACCATGGGAAAACTAGCCGACAACAAAAGCTAGCTAGCTAGACCATGGGAAAACTAGCCGACAACAAAAGCTAGCTAGCTAGACCATGGGAAAACTAGCCGACAACAAAAGCTAGCTAGCTAGACCATGGGAAAACTACTGCTCGCTATTGTGCAGTGACCTGTTGGCCTTCAAGAAGGCAGAAGTTTCCATAAGTTTTTGTAAAAACGGTCCAGCCATTAAGTCAAAATGTGATTGGTTGATTCCGCTGTCACTCCAAAATGTTGAATGACAGATGCCTTTATCTGGCTTCTGAGGGCCTAGCCAATGGCTGACTTAGCTAGCTAGATTTATCTCCCCGGAAACCAGCAAAGAAAAATCATGATTGGATCTTTTTTTCTCTTCATTTTTAACCCTTTCCTTTCCAACAAAAACAGAAGAGAATAAATCAGAACATAATTGAAAATAATAACATTATTATTATTATTTTATAAATCCTTAGCCCTTCTCTGAAGGTGTAGAAGGCTCTCATTGTTCCTGTCACGTCCTGACCTCAGTTCCTTTTTTAGGTCTCTATTTTAGTTTGGTCAGAGCGTGAGTTGGGGTGGGCATTCTATGTTTTGTGTTCTATGTTTTCTATTTCTTTGTGTTTGGCCTGGTATGGTTCCCAATCAGAGGCAGCTGGCAATCGTTGTCTCTGATTGAGAACCGTACTTAGGCAGCCTGTTTTCCCACTATGGTTTGTGGGTAGTTGTTGTCTCTGATTGAGAACCGTACTTAGTTTTCCCACTCTTGTTTGTGGGTAGTTATTTTCTGTTAAGTGTCACCTTGCAGAACTGGTTTGTTTCTTTCATTCACTTTGTTATTTCGTTTTGTGTGTTCAGTCTAATAAATTAACATGGACACTTACCACGCTGCATATTGGTCCGATCCTTCCTCCTCCTCCTCAGACGAAGAGGAGAAGCGTTACAGTTCCCCACTGTGTTTGGGTTTGACCTCAGCGTGTATGTTTTCACTATTCTGAATGTCTAAACAATCCAGATGTCCTTCTGAAATATGAACACAGAAATACTGGACATTTTGAACTCTTATGCTGCTGATTTGACAAAATTACAATCATGGTCTTGAATTGGACTCACATTGTTCTGGTCTTGGTCTCACTTTAGGTGGTCTCCAACACAACACCGGTAGATACTCTAACCATTAGATACCAGAATAGATGGTAGATACTGAGGCTGCTGTACTGCACATAAATCACCATGACAATACAGCATGACCCATCCCTGACCAGTCATCAGTCATGCTGCAGCTGAGGAAGGAAGGAAGGAAGGAAGGAAGGAAGGAAGGAAGGAAGGAAGGAAGGAAGGAAGGAAGGAAGGAAGGAAAGAAGGAAGGAAGGAAGGAAGGAAGGAAGGAAGGAAGGAAGGAAGGAAGGAAGGAAGGAAGGAAGGAAGGAAGGAAGGAAGGAAGGAAGGAAGGAAGGAAGGAAGGAAGGAAGGAAGGAAGGAAGGAAGGAAGGAAGGAAGGAGGTGAGAAGAGTGACTGAGTCAAACCTTTTGGGAGAAACAATGCTTTCATATTTGTCTCTGTAAAAAAAGATTTGGTTGTCGCATCAGTCACTCGTCTGTCAGAGAGAGCAACACACTTGCACTAAATTTCAGTTGTGATTCTTCTTTAACCTTGGCATTCTCTATTCTGGTTTCCAGTTTGTTTCAGCCCTCTTGCCAACTCCTAGGTATTGTCATGCCAATGTTTGGTTTGCCAATGACAATGAATCAGGCAAAAACACAACCAGGTCTGAGACCAGGCTAGGCAGTCTCGTCAAAAACACAATCAGATCTGAGACCAGGCTAGGCAGTCTCATCAAAAACACAACCAGGTCTGAGACCAGGCAGTCTCATCAAAAACACAACCAGGTCTGAGACCAGGCTAGGCAGTCTCATCAAAAACACAACCAGGTCTGAGACCAGGCAGTCTCATCAAAAACACAACCAGGTCTGAGACCAGGCTAGGCAGTCTCATCAAAAACACAGCCAGATCTGAGACCAGGCTAGGCAGTCTCATCAAAAACACAACCAGGTCTGAGACCAGGCTAGGCAGTCTCGTCAAAAACACAACCAGGTTTGAGACCAGGCTAGGCAGTCTCATCAAAAACACAGCCAGATCTGAGACCAGGCTAGGCAGTCTCGTCAAAAACACAACCAGGTCTGAGACCAGGCTAGGCAGTCTCGTCAAAAACACAACCAGGTCTGAGACCAGGCTAGGCAGTCTCGTCAAAAACACAACCAGGTCTGAGACCAGGCTAGGCAGTCTCATCAAAAACACAGCCAGATCTGAGACCAGGCTAGGCAGTCTCGTCAAAAACACAACCAGGTCTGAGACCAGGCTAGGCAGTCTCATCAAAAACACAGCCAGATCTGAGACCAGGCTAGGCAGTCTCGTCAAAAACACAACCAGGTCTGAGACCAGGCTAGGCAGTCTCGTCAAAAACACAACCAGGTCTGAGACCAGGCAGTCTCATCAAAAACACAGCCAGGTCTGAGACCAGGCTAGGCAGTCTCGTCAAAAACACAACCAGGTCTGAGACCAGGCTAGGCAGTCTCATCAAAAACACAACCAGGTCTGAGACCAGGCAGTCTCATCAAAAACACAGCCAGGTCTGAGACCAGGCTAGGCAGTCTCATCAAAAACACAACCAGGTCTGAGACCAGGCTAGGCAGTCTCATCAAAAACACAACCAGGTCTGAGACCAGGCAGTCTCATCAAAAACACAACCAGGTCTGAGACCAGGCAGTCTCATCAAAAACACAACCAGGTCTGAGACCAGGCAGTCTCATCAAAAATACAACCAGGTCTGAGACCAGGCAGTCTCATCAAAAACACAACCAGGTCTGAGACCAGGCAGTCTCATCAAAAACACAACCAGGTCTGAGACCAGGCAGTCTCGTCAAAAACACAACCAGGTCTGAGACCAGGCAGTCTCATCAAAAACACAACCAGGTCTGAGACCAGGCAGTCTAATCAAAAACACAACCAGGTCTGAGAACAGACAGTCTCGTCAAAAACACAACCAGGTCTGAGACCAGGCAGTCTCATCAAAAACACAACCAGGTCTGAGACCAGGCAGTCTCATCAAAAACACAACCAGGTCTGAGACCAGGCAGTCTCATCAAAAACACAACCAGGTCTGAGACCAGGCAGTCTCATCAAAAACACAACCAGGTCTGAGACCAGGCAGTCTCGTCAAAAACACAACCAGGTCTGAGACCAGGTTAGGCAGTCTCATCAAAAACACAACCAGGTCTGAGACCAGGCAGTCTCATCAAAAACACAACCAGGTCTGAGACCAGGCAGTCTCATCAAAAACACAACCAGGTCTGAGACCAGGCAGTCTCATCAAAAACACAACCAGGTCTGAGACCAGGTAGTCTCATCAAAAACACAACCAGGTCTGAGACCAGGCAGTCTCATCAAAAACACAACCAGGTCTGAGACCAGGCAGTCTCGTCAAAAACACAACCAGGTCTGAGACCAGGCAGTCTCATCAAAAACACAACCAGGTCTGAGACCAGGCAGTCTAATCAAAAACACAACCAGGTCTGAGAACAGACAGTCTCGTCAAAAACACAACCAGGTCTGAGACCAGGCAGTCTCATCAAAAACACAACCAGGTCTGAGACCAGGCAGTCTCGTCAAAAACACAACCAGGTCTGAGACCAGGTTAGGCAGTCTCGTCAAAAACACAACCAGGTCTGAGACCAGGCAGTCTCATCAAAAACAATCAATCAATCAGACCTGTCAGTGTCATTCCAGTCCGATATGTGTTTTGCTGCCCCCTAGCAGATTCACGGAACACTGCAGGTATTCAACTATTCTATTGCGTGACTATTAAGTTCATCAGCTCACCACACAACTCAACTGTATCCACAACACATGGTCATAGAAACCTTTACAGAGATAACATAGATAGGCCGACTGGAATATGTCCGTGGGAACATTACCTTTACAGAGATAACATAGATAGGCTGACTGGAATATGTCCGTTGGAACATTACCTTTACAGAGATAACATAGATAGGCCGACTGGAATATGTCCGTTGGAACATTACCTTTACAGAGATAACATAGATAGGCCGACTGGAATATGTCCGTGGGAACATTACCTTTACAGAGATAACATAGATAGGCCGACTGGAATATGTCCGTGGGAACATTACCTTTACAGAGATAACATAGATAGGCCGACTGGAATATGTCCGTTGGAACATTACCTTTACAGAGATAACATAGATAGGCCGACTGGAATATGTCCGTGGGAACATTACCTTTACAGAGATAACATAGATAGGCCGACTGGAATATGTCCGTTGGAACATTACCTTTACAGAGATAACATAGATAGGCCGACTGGAATATGTCCGTGGGAACATTACCTTTACAGAGATAACATAGATAGGCCGACTGGAATATGTCCGTTGGAACATTACCTTTACAGAGATAACATAGATAGGCCGAATGGAATATGTCCGTTGGAACATTACCTTTACAGAGATAACATAAATAGGCCGAATGGAATATGTCCGTTGGAACATTACCTTTACAGAGATAACATAGATAGGCCGACTGGAACATGTCCGTGGGAACATTACCTTTACAGAGATAACATAGATAGGCCGACTGGAACATGTCCGTGGGAACATTACCTTTACAGAGATAACATAGATAGGCCGACTGGAACATGTCCGTGGGAACATTACCTTTACAGAGATAACATAGATAGGCCGACTGGAACATGTCCGTGGGAACATTACCTTTACAGAGATAACATAGATAGGCCGACTGGAATATGTCCGTGGGAACATTACCTTTACAGAGATAACATAGATAGGCCGACTGGAATATGTCCGTGGGAACATTACCTTTACAGAGATAACATAGATAGGCCGACTGGAACATGTCCGTTGGAACATTACCTTTACAGAGATAACATAGATAGGCCGACTGGAATATGTCCGTGGGAACATTACCTTTACAGAGATAACATAGATAGGCCGACTGGAACATGTCCGTGGGAACATTACCTTTACAGAGATAACATAGATAGGCCGACTGGAATATGTCCGTGGGAACATTACCTTTACAGAGATAACATAGATAGGCCGACTGGAATATGTCCGTGGGAACATTACCTTTACAGAGATAACATAGATAGGCCGACTGGAACATGTCCGTTGGAACATTACCTTTACAGAGATAACATAGATAGGCCGACTGGAATATGTCCGTTGGAACATTACCTTTACAGAGATAACATAGATAGGCCGACTGGAACATGTCCGTGGGAACATTACCTTTACAGAGATAACATAGATAGGCCGACTGGAACATGTCCGTTGGAACATTACCTTTACAGAGATAACATAGATAGGCCGACTGGAACATGTCCGTGGGAACATTACCTTTACAGAGATAACATAGATAGGCCGACTGGAACATGTCCGTTGGAACATTACCTTTACAGAGATAACATAGATAGGCCGACTGGAACATGTCCGTGGGAACATTACCTTTACAGAGATAACATAGATAGGCCGAATGGAATATGTCCGTGGGAACATTACCTTTACAGAGATAACATAGATAGGCCGACTGGAACATGTCCGTGGGAACATTACCTTTACAGAGATAACATAGATAGGCCGACTGGAACATGTCCGTGGGAACATTACCTTTACAGAGATAACATAGATAGGCCGACTGGAATATGTCCGTGGGAACATTACCTTTACAGAGATAACATAGATAGGCCGACTGGAATATGTCCGTGGGAACATTACCTTTACAGAGATAACATAGATAGGCCGACTGGAATATGTCCGTGGGAACATTACCTTTACAGAGATAACATAGATAGGCCGACTGGAACATGTCCGTGGGAACATTACCTTTACAGAGATAACATAGATAGGCCGACTGGAACATGTCCGTGGGAACATTACCTTTACAGAGATAACATAGATAGGCCGACTGGAATATGTCCGTGGGAACATTACCTTTACAGAGATAACATAGATAGGCCGACTGGAACATGTCCGTGGGAACATTACCTTTACAGAGATAACATAGATAGGCCGACTGGAACATGTCCGTGGGAACATTACCTTTACAGAGATAACATAGATAGGCCGACTGGAACATGTCCGTGGGAACATTACCTTTACAGAGATAACATAGATAGGCCGACTGGAACATGTCCGTGGGAACATTACCTTTACAGGAACATGTCCGTGGGAACATTACCTTTACAGAGATAACATAGATAGGCCGACTGGAACATGTCCGTGGGAACATTACCTTTACAGAGATAACATAGATAGGCCGACTGGAACATGTCCGTGGGAACATTACCTTTACAGAGATAACATAGATAGGCCGACTGGAACATGTCCGTGGGAACATTACCTTTACAGAGATAACATAGATAGGCCGACTGGAACATGTCCGTGGGAACATTACCTTTACAGAGATAACATAGATAGGCCGACTGGAACATGTCCGTGGGAACATTACCTTTACAGAGATAACATAGATAGGCCGACTGGAACATGTCCGTGGGAACATTACCTTTACAGAGATAACATAGATAGGCCGACTGGAATATGTCCGTGGGAACATTACCTTTACAGAGATAACATAGATAGGCCGACTGGAACATGTCCGTGGGAACATTACCTTTACAGAGATAACATAGATAGGCCGACTGGAACATGTCCGTGGGAACATTACCTTTACAGAGATAACATAGATAGGCCGACTGGAATATGTCCGTGGGAACATTACCTTTACAGAGATAACATAGATAGGCCGACTGGAACATGTCCGTGGGAACATTACCTTTACAGAGATAACATAGATAGGCCGACTGGAACATGTCCGTGGGAACATTACCTTTACAGAGATAACATAGATAGGCCGACTGGAACATGTCCGTGGGAACATTACCTTTACAGAGATAACATAGATAGGCCGACTGGAATATGTCCGTGGGAACATTACCTTTACAGAGATAACATAGATAGGCCGACTGGAACATGTCCGTGGGAACATTACCTTTACAGAGATAACATAGATAGGCCGACTGGAACATGTCCGTGGGAACATTACCTTTACAGAGATAACATAGATAGGCCGACTGGAATATGTCCTTGACAACAAATTAGTGAGTGTTGTTTTTATTGAATGACACTTGACTAATGTGCCTTATAAAAGGGGTTATAAGTAAGATAATACTCTTTAAAGTAAGCTTCTGATAAGTACTTATAAAGTCAGCCTTTTCTAGATGTATTTTAAACAGCCAAACACACGAAGGTCCCACGGGAAGGGTTTGGCTGATGTTGTGCTCTGTCAACGGCTGCTTAACATCAGCCAACCCCGTCCCGTGGGACCGTGTGTTTGTTTGAGCTATCGAAGCAGTTGGCAAACAGAGGCACCGTTGTGCCCAGCGGCAGGGAACGTCCTGAAACCTTCCTATCGGAAAAGTCTGTAGTCTGAGCGGTGAAAATCGGAGAGAATATGAACCCAGGGACCAAGGACAGCGACTCCAGAATAGACATTCTGATGAAGCTTCACGCCCAAAACGTCTATGAATTTAAACGACACGCCGTTGAACAGGAGTTGCTGAAGCAAAATCACTACCGCTCCATGTTTCATATCAAGAAGGGGACAAGAACTGTTGAAATGACGTTAAGGGATATAAAAATAATTAGTGGGTATTGTCACCAAACGGAAACTCTCAAGGAGAAACCAAAAGAAGCCAATCCAAATCTGAGCCTCGGAAATAGTTTGAGAGATTTCCGCAAAGGTAACCAAGAAGAAATTAATTCGATTCTGAACTTGAATGGTAAGTGTACCACCTCACTACCGAAGATTCGTCTGGACCACACCAAAGGAAATGCAAAAGGTGAGCAGAAAATCGCATCTTCTTTGGGGGGGCCTTTTCGTGCCACGGCATTCAGCGCAGGAGTGATATGTGGTTTCCCTTCAGAAAGTGGAGTAATCGATGTATCTATCTCCCCTTTGTTGCATTGTAACAAAATCCGTTCCAAATCAGGCATTACAGTAATCGACGACCATAGGACTGGGATCAACGGAAATGGGCCGCTATCTCCGTTCTCGGAGTCGCGCGGCTCAGCCTTTGGTACCAAGGACAACACCCGCACCCGCGTCACAACAGCCAAGATGTCCAAGACTGCCATAAAGGAAGGCCTGAGAGAGTTGGTCCTGGAGTACAAAAGACAAAGGACTCTGAGGTATATTGAAAAACAAAAAGTATTATCAGAAAAAGTGTCTGCTTTTATTAATGGACTCTAGCAGAAGAAGATTAATGGATACTCGGCAGAATGTATTAATTGGAGGAATTTAATTATTATTTATTAATGGATAGTTAGCAGGAGAAGAACACGGGAGGTTCTTCGTGGATAGATTTTACGCATGGACTAGAAGGTGTCCATAACCATTTAGGTTAAGACATGAACGCCAGTGTTTTTAGCTTCACTATAGCATGATATTATTCAACAAGATAGGTGCATTTAATATTTTACAACAGACTATAAAGTCAAATTATTCAAGGAAACAAGCACTGAGTGGCCAAGTGCGAACAATAGAGCGTTCTGCGTAATGACCCGCGTTCATGTACGTAACAATGCTCAGGAATGGATCAATTCTAAAAATGTTGAACAGCAAAGTTTGTACTTGAGGGGAAGGGGAGTGTCCGACCACAACAATGTCGGATAGCGACGAAGACCACACCGAAGGTGAGGATAACGTTTTTCTCAACCTGGTCGCGCGTGTCATCCGGAAACCCCTCTACCGGTTTCCAGGGCAGTGGGGTCACGAGACCTACGAGCCACGGATCTACAGAAGTCTGGGTACCATCCTACGGAACGCGACCTCGGAAGAATTCGATGCTTTTATAATGGACTTTATTGATTTTGCGCGGACGGCTCATGCGCGCCTGGACATGCAGTTCTACATGGAGTTCATTAACGTGTGCACCAATACCATCCTGCACTGGGTGTTTGCGCGCAGGCGCAGCGCCGACATAGTCCGGAAGCTGATGGAGAGGACGTCGGTGTTTCTGCAGGACCAGACTAACAACCTGGCCATAGCATGGAGGTAAAAAAAACAACTACGTATTTACATTTCATTTTATTTTATTACCATAAAACTCTGATAAAACTGTCAACTCTAAATGTAGGCCTAATTTCATTTCACAACCTCCTGAGCCATCCATATCCAGCCAGACCTCTTGGCAGAGACTGTAATAGTAACAGTATCCTCCAATACATGAAAACACTAGTAATCACACTGGTGATAGTCGGGTTATAGGAGGACGTGGTAAAAATGTTCCTACAGCTGCGGTCTTCAACTCTGGTGTAGCTTATTAGTGTTGGACCGGAAGAAAAACCTACAGTAGAGACACAAACACAATTCCCTTCTCTTCCCAGGTGTTTCACACCCATCTACAGCCCCAGCCCCATGGGCGGGGTGACCCCACTGATGTTCGTGGCCCAGAACAGGCAGTGTGAAGTGCTGAAGGTGTTGCTGCAGTATGGGATGCTGGAGAAGGAGAGGAGACCCACCTACATCATCATCTCTGTCCTGTTTAACCCCCCGAGACTGGAGGCGCTGGATGAACGCTGTCACGCCACCGTCACCAGGGAACTCAGGGACTGTATGGCTCTCTGCTTCAGGGTGCTCAGCCATGTATCCATGTCTGATATAGAGGTCAGTTTAAACACACACACACACACACACACACACAGGGAACTCAGGGACTGTATGGCTCTCTGCTTCAGGGTGCTCAGCCATGTATCCATGTCTGATATAGAGGTCAGTTTAAACAGACACACACACACACACACACACACAGGGAACTCAGGGACTGTATGGCTCTCTGCTTCAGGGTGCTCAGCCATGTATCCATGTCTGATATAGAGGTCAGTTTAAACAGACACACACACACACACACACACACACACACACACACAGGGAACTCGGGGACTGTATGGCTCTCTGCTTCAGGGTGCTCAGCCATGTATCCATGTCTGATATAGAGGTCAGTTTAAACAGACACACACACACACACACACACACAGGGAACTCAGGGACTGTATGGCTCTCTGCTTCAGGGTGCTCAGCCATGTATCCATGTCTGATATAGAGGTCAGTTTAAACAGACACACACACACACACACACACACAGGGAACTCAGGGACTGTATGGCTCTCTGCTTCAGGGTGCTCAGCCATGTATCCATGTCTGATATAGAGGTCAGTTTAAACAGACACACACACACACACACACACACTCACAGGGAACTCGGGGACTGTATGGCTCTCTGCTTCAGGGTGCTCAGCCATGTATCCATGTCTGATATAGAGGTCAGTTTACGCAGACACACACACACACACACACACACACACACACACAGGGAACTCAGGGACTGTATGGCTCTCTGCTTCAGGGTGCTCAGCCATGTATCCATGTCTGATATAGAGGTCAGTTTAAGCAGACACACACACACACACACACACACAGGGAACTCAGGGACTGTATGGCTCTCTGCTTCAGGGTGCTCAGCCATGTATCCATGTCTGATATAGAGGTCAGTTTAAACAGACACACACACACACACACACACACACTCAGGGACTGTATGGCTCTCTGCTTCAGGGTGCTCAGCCATGTATCCATGTCTGATATAGAGGTCAGGCTTAAACACACACACACACACACTCACAGGAACTCGGGGACTGTATGGCTCTGCTTCAGGGTGCTCAGCCATGTATCCATGTCTGATATAGAGGTCAGTTTAAACACACACACACACACACACACACACTCACAGGGAACTCGGGGACTGTATGGCTCTCTGCTTCAGGGTGCTCAGCCATGTATCCATGTCTGATATAGAGGTCAGTTTAAACACACACACACACACACACACACAGGGAACTCGGGGACTGTATGGCTCTCTGCTTCAGGGTGCTCAGCCATGTATCCATTATAGAGGTCAGTTTAAACAGACACACACACACACACAGGGAACTCAGGGACTGTATGGCTCTCTGCTTCAGGGTGCTCAGCCATGTATCCATGTCTGATATAGAGGTCAGTTTAAACAGACACACACACACACACACACACACACACACACACACACACACACACACACACACACACACACACACACACACACACACACACACACACACACAGGGAACTCGGGGACTGTATGGCTCTCTGCTTCAGGGTGCTCAGCCATGTATCCATGTCTGATATAGAGGTCAGTTTAAACAGACACACACACACACACACACACACAGGGAACTCAGGGACTGTATGGCTCTCTGCTTCAGGGTGCTCAGCCATGTATCCATGTCTGATATAGAGGTCAGTTTAAACAGACACACACACACACACACACACACAGGGAACTCAGGGACTGTATGGCTCTCTGCTTCAGGGTGCTCAGCCATGTATCCATGTCTGATATAGAGGTCAGTTTAAACAGACACACACACACACACACACACACAGGGAACTCAGGGACTGTATGGCTCTCTGCTTCAGGGTGCTCAGCCATGTATCCATGTCTGATATAGAGGTCAGTTTAAACAGACACACACACACACACACACACACAGGGAACTCGGGACTGTATGGCTCTCTGCTTCAGGGTGCTCAGCCATGTATCCATGTCTGATATAGAGGTCAGTTTAAACAGACACACACACACACACACACACACACAGGGAACTCAGGGACTGTATGGCTCTCTGCTTCAGGGTGCTCAGCCATGTATCCATGTCTGATATAGAGGTCAGTTTAAACAGACACACACACACACACACACACACACACACACACACACACACACACACACACACACACACACAGGGAACTCAGGGACTGTATGGCTCTCTGCTTCAGGGTGCTCAGCCATGTATCCATGTCTGATATAGAGGTCAGTTTAAACAGACACACACACACACACAGGGAACTCAGGGACTGTATGGCTCTCTGCTTCAGGGTGCTCAGCCATGTATCCATGTCTGATATAGAGGTCAGTTTAAACAGACACACACACACACACACACACACACACAGGGAACTCAGGGACTGTATGGCTCTCTGCTTCAGGGTGCTCAGCCATGTATCCATGTCTGATATAGAGGTCAGTTTAAACAGACACACACACACACACACACACACACACAGGGAACTCAGGGACTGTATGGCTCTCTGCTTCAGGGTGCTCAGCCATGTATCCATGTCTGATATAGAGGTCAGTTTAAACAGACACACACACACACACACACACACACACACACACACACACAGGGAACTCAGGGACTGTATGGCTCTCTGCTTCAGGGTGCTCAGCCATGTATCCATGTCTGATATAGAGGTCAGTTTAAACAGACACACACACACACACACACACACAGGGAACTCAGGGACTGTATGGCTCTCTGCTTCAGGGTGCTCAGCCATGTATCCATGTCTGATATAGAGGTCAGTTTAAACAGACACACACACACACACAGGGAACTCAGGGACTGTATGGCTCTCTGCTTCAGGGTGCTCAGCCATGTATCCATGTCTGATATAGAGGTCAGTTTAAACAGACACACACACACACACACACACACAGGGAACTCAGGGACTGTATGGCTCTCTGCTTCAGGGTGCTCAGCCATGTATCCATGTCTGATATAGAGGTCAGTTTAAACAGACACACACACACACACACACACACAGGGAACTCAGGGACTGTATGGCTCTCTGCTTCAGGGTGCTCAGCCATGTATCCATGTCTGATATAGAGGTCAGTTTAAACACACACACACACACACACACACACTCACAGGGAACTCGGGGACTGTATGGCTCTCTGCTTCAGGGTGCTCAGCCATGTATCCATGTCTGATATAGAGGTCAGTTTACGCAGACACACACACACACACACACACACACACACACAGGGAACTCAGGGACTGTATGGCTCTCTGCTTCAGGGTGCTCAGCCATGTATCCATGTCTGATATAGAGGTCAGTTTAAACAGACACACACACACACACACACACAGGGAACTCAGGGACTGTATGGCTCTCTGCTTCAGGGTGCTCAGCCATGTATCCATGTCTGATATAGAGGTCAGTTTAAACAGACACACACACACACACACACACACAGGGAACTCAGGGACTGTATGGCTCTCTGCTTCAGGGTGCTCAGCCATGTATCCATGTCTGATATAGAGGTCAGTTTAAACAGACACACACACACACACACACACACAGGGAACTCAGGGACTGTATGGCTCTCTGCTTCAGGGTGCTCAGCCATGTATCCATGTCTGATATAGAGGTCAGTTTAAACACACACACACACACACACACACACACAGGGAACTCGGGGACTGTATGGCTCTCTGCTTCAGGGTGCTCAGCCATGTATCCATGTCTGATATAGAGGTCAGTTTACGCAGACACACACACACACACACACACACACACACAGGGAACTCAGGGACTGTATGGCTCTCTGCTTCAGGGTGCTCAGCCATGTATCCATGTCTGATATAGAGGTCAGTTTACGCAGACACACACACACACACACACACAGGGAACTCAGGGACTGTATGGCTCTCTGCTTCAGGGTGCTCAGCCATGTATCCATGTCTGATATAGAGGTCAGTTTAAACAGACACACACACACACACACACACACAGGGAACTCAGGGACTGTATGGCTCTCTGCTTCAGGGTGCTCAGCCATGTATCCATGTCTGATATAGAGGTCAGTTTAAACACACACACACACACACACACACACTCACAGGGAACTCGGGGACTGTATGGCTCTCTGCTTCAGGGTGCTCAGCCATGTATCCATGTCTGATATAGAGGTCAGTTTAAACACACACACACACACACACACACTCACAGGGAACTCGGGGACTGTATGGCTCTCTGCTTCAGGGTGCTCAGCCATGTATCCATGTCTGATATAGAGGTCAGTTTAAACACACACACACACACACACACACAGGGAACTCAGGGACTGTATGGCTCTCTGCTTCAGGGTGCTCAGCCATGTATCCATTATAGAGGTCAGTTTAAACAGACACACACACACACACAGGGAACTCAGGGACTGTATGGCTCTCTGCTTCAGGGTGCTCAGCCATGTATCCATGTCTGATATAGAGGTCAGTTTAAACAGACACACACACACACACACACACACACACACACACACACACACACACACACACACACACACACACACACACACACACACACACAGGGAACTCGGGGACTGTATGGCTCTCTGCTTCAGGGTGCTCAGCCATGTATCCATGTCTGATATAGAGGTCAGTTTAAACAGACACACACACACACACACACACACAGGGAACTCAGGGACTGTATGGCTCTCTGCTTCAGGGTGCTCAGCCATGTATCCATGTCTGATATAGAGGTCAGTTTAAACAGACACACACACACACACACACACACACAGGGAACTCAGGGACTGTATGGCTCTCTGCTTCAGGGTGCTCAGCCATGTATCCATGTCTGATATAGAGGTCAGTTTAAACAGACACACACACACACACACACACACAGGGAACTCAGGGACTGTATGGCTCTCTGCTTCAGGGTGCTCAGCCATGTATCCATGTCTGATATAGAGGTCAGTTTAAACAGACACACACACACACACACACACACAGGGAACTCGGGGACTGTATGGCTCTCTGCTTCAGGGTGCTCAGCCATGTATCCATGTCTGATATAGAGGTCAGTTTAAACAGACACACACACACACACACACACACAGGGAACTCAGGGACTGTATGGCTCTCTGCTTCAGGGTGCTCAGCCATGTATCCATGTCTGATATAGAGGTCAGTTTAAACAGACACACACACACACACACACACACACACACACACACACACACACACACACACACAGGGAACTCAGGGACTGTATGGCTCTCTGCTTCAGGGTGCTCAGCCATGTATCCATGTCTGATATAGAGGTCAGTTTAAACAGACACACACACACACACACAGGGAACTCAGGGACTGTATGGCTCTCTGCTTCAGGGTGCTCAGCCATGTATCCATGTCTGATATAGAGGTCAGTTTAAACAGACACACACACACACACACACACACACACAGGAACTCGGGGACTGTATGGCTCTCTGCTTCAGGGTGCTCAGCCATGTATCCATGTCTGATATAGAGGTCAGTTTAAACACACACACACACACACACACACACACAGGGAACTCAGGGACTGTATGGCTCTCTGCTTCAGGGTGCTCAGCCATGTATCCATGTCTGATATAGAGGTCAGTTTAAAGACAGACACACACACACACACACACACACACACACACACAGGGAACTCAGGGACTGTATGGCTCTCTGCTTCAGGGTGCTCAGCCATGTATCCATGTCTGATATAGAGGTCAGTTTAAACAGACACACACACACACACACACACACAGGGAACTCAGGGACTGTATGGCTCTCTGCTTCAGGGTGCTCAGCCATGTATCCATGTCTGATATAGAGGTCAGTTTAAACAGACACACACACACACACACACACACAGGGAACTCAGGGACTGTATGGCTCTCTGCTTCAGGGTGCTCAGCCATGTATCCATGTCTGATATAGAGGTCAGTTTAAACAGACACACACACACACACACACACACAGGGAACTCGGGGACTGTATGGCTCTCTGCTTCAGGGTGCTCAGCCATGTATCCATGTCTGATATAGAGGTCAGTTTAAACAGACACACACACACACACACACACACAGGGAACTCAGGGACTGTATGGCTCTCTGCTTCAGGGTGCTCAGCCATGTATCCATGTCTGATATAGAGGTCAGTTTAAACAGACACACACACACACACACACACACAGGGAACTCAGGGACTGTATGGCTCTCTGCTTCAGGGTGCTCAGCCATGTATCCATGTCTGATATAGAGGTCAGTTTAAACAGACACACACACACACACACACACACACAGGGAACTCAGGGACTGTATGGCTCTCTGCTTCAGGGTGCTCAGCCATGTATCCATGTCTGATATAGAGGTCAGTTTAAACAGACACACACACACACACACACACACAGGGAACTCGGGGACTGTATGGCTCTCTGCTTCAGGGTGCTCAGCCATGTATCCATGTCTGATATAGAGGTCAGTTTAAACAGACACACACACACACACACACACACACAGGGAACTCAGGGACTGTATGGCTCTCTGCTTCAGGGTGCTCAGCCATGTATCCATGTCTGATATAGAGGTCAGTTTAAACAGACACACACACACACACACACACACAGGGAACTCAGGGACTGTATGGCTCTCTGCTTCAGGGTGCTCAGCCATGTATCCATGTCTGATATAGAGGTCAGTTTAAACAGACACACACACACACACAGGGAACTCAGGGACTGTATGGCTCTCTGCTTCAGGGTGCTCAGCCATGTATCCATGTCTGATATAGAGGTCAGTTTAAACAGACACACACACACACACAGGGAACTCAGGGACTGTATGGCTCTCTGCTTCAGGGTGCTCAGCCATGTATCCATGTCTGATATAGAGGTCAGTTTAAACAGACACACACACACACACACACACAGGGAACTCAGGGACTGTATGGCTCTCTGCTTCAGGGTGCTCAGCCATGTATCCATGTCTGATATAGAGGTCAGTTTAAACAGACACACACACACACACACACACACACAGGGAACTCGGGGACTGT
Source organism: Oncorhynchus keta (assembly GCF_023373465.1). NCBI lineage: Eukaryota > Metazoa > Chordata > Actinopteri > Salmoniformes > Salmonidae > Oncorhynchus > Oncorhynchus keta. The sequence goes on along the minus strand of NC_068435.1, from coordinate 2,476,190 downwards.
ATGGCTCTCTGCTTCAGGGTGCTCAGCCATGTATCCATGTCTGATATAGAGGTCAGTTTAAACAGACACACACACACACACACACACACAGGGAACTCGGGGACTGTATGGCTCTCTGCTTCAGGGTGCTCAGCCATGTATCCATGTCTGATATAGAGGTCAGTTTAAACAGACACACACACACACACACACACACAGGGAACTCAGGGACTGTATGGCTCTCTGCTTCAGGGTGCTCAGCCATGTATCCATGTCTGATATAGAGGTCAGTTTAAACAGACACACACACACACACACACACACAGGGAACTCAGGGACTGTATGGCTCTCTGCTTCAGGGTGCTCAGCCATGTATCCATGTCTGATATAGAGGTCAGTTTAAACAGACACACACACACACACACACACACAGGGAACTCAGGGACTGTATGGCTCTCTGCTTCAGGGTGCTCAGCCATGTATCCATGTCTGATATAGAGGTCAGTTTACGCACACACACACACACACACACACACACACACACACACACACACACACACACACACACACACACACACACACACACACACACAGGGAACTCGGGGACTGTATGGCTCTCTGCTTCAGGGTGCTCAGCCATGTATCCATGTCTGATATAGAGGTCAGTTTAAACACACACACACACACACACACACACACAGGGAACTCAGGGACTGTATGGCTCTCTGCTTCAGGGTGCTCAGCCATGTATCCATGTCTGATATAGAGGTCAGTTTAAACACACACACACACACACACACACACACACACACACACACACACACACACACACACACACACACACACACAGGAACTCAGGGACTGTATGGCTCTCTGCTTCAGGGTGCTCAGCCATGTATCCATGTCTGATATAGAGGTCAGTTTAAACACACACACACACAGGGAACTCAGGGACTGTATGGCTCTCTGCTTCAGGGTGCTCAGCCATGTATCCATGTCTGATATAGAGGTCAGTTTAAACACACACACACACAGGGAACTCAGGGACTGTATGGCTCTCTGCTTCAGGGTGCTCAGCCATGTATCCATGTCTGATATAGAGGTCAGTTTAAACACACACACACACAGGGAACTCAGGGACTGTATGGCTCTCTGCTTCAGGGTGCTCAGCCATGTATCCATGTCTGATATAGAGGTCAGTTTAAACACACACACACACACACACACACACACACACACACACAGGAACTCAGGGACTGTATGGCTCTCTGCTTCAGGGTGCTCAGCCATGTATCCATGTCTGATATAGAGGTCAGTTTAAACACACACACACACACACACACAGGGAACTCGGGGACTGTATGGCTCTCTGCTTCAGGGTGCTCAGCCATGTATCCATGTCTGATATAGAGGTCAGTTTAAACAGACACACACACACACACACACACACAGGGAACTCAGGGACTGTATGGCTCTCTGCTTCAGGGTGCTCAGCCATGTATCCATGTCTGATATAGAGGTCAGTTTAAACACACACACACACACACACACACACACACACACACACACACACACACACACACACACACACACACACACACACACAGGGAACTCAGGGACTGTATGGCTCTCTGCTTCAGGGTGCTCAGCCATGTATCCATGTCTGATATAGAGGTCAGTTTAAACAGACACACACACACACACAGGGAACTCAGGGACTGTATGGCTCTCTGCTTCAGGGTGCTCAGCCATGTATCCATGTCTGATATAGAGGTCAGTTTAAACAGACACACACACACACACAGGGAACTCAGGGACTGTATGGCTCTCTGCTTCAGGGTGCTCAGCCATGTATCCATGTCTGATATAGAGGTCAGTTTAAACAGACACACACACACACACACACACACACAGGGAACTCGGGGACTGTATGGCTCTCTGCTTCAGGGTGCTCAGCCATGTATCCATGTCTGATATAGAGGTCAGTTTAAACAGACACACACACACACACACAGGGAACTCGGGGACTGTATGGCTCTCTGCTTCAGGGTGCTCAGCCATGTATCCATGTCTGATATAGAGGTCAGTTTAAACAGACACACACACACACACACAGGGAACTCGGGGACTGTATGGCTCTCTGCTTCAGGGTGCTCAGCCATGTATCCATGTCTGATATAGAGGTCAGTTTAAACAGACACACACACACACACACACACACACAGGGAACTCGGGGACTGTATGGCTCTCTGCTTCAGGGTGCTCAGCCATGTATCCATGTCTGATATAGAGGTCAGTTTAAACAGACACACACACACACACACAGGGAACTCGGGGACTGTATGGCTCTCTGCTTCAGGGTGCTCAGCCATGTATCCATGTCTGATATAGAGGTCAGTTTAAACAACACACACACACACACACACACACACACACACACACACACAGGGAACTCGGGGACTGTATGGCTCTCTGCTTCAGGGTGCTCAGCCATGTATCCATGTCTGATATAGAGGTCAGTTTAAACAGACACACACACACACACACACACTCACACAGGGAACTCAGGGAACTCAGGGACTGTATGGCTCTCTGCTTCAGGGTGCTCAGCCATGTATCCATGTCTGATATAGAGGTCAGTTTAAACAGACACACACACACACACACACACAGGGAACTCGGGGACTGTATGGCTCTCTGCTTCAGGGTGCTCAGCCATGTATCCATGTCTGATATAGAGGTCAGTTTAAACAGACACACACACACACACACACACACACACACAGGGAACTCGGGGACTGTATGGCTCTCTGCTTCAGGGTGCTCAGCCATGTATCCATGTCTGATATAGAGGTCAGTTTAAACAGACACACACACACACACACACACACACACACACACAGGGAACTCAGGGACTGTATGGCTCTCTGCTTCAGGGTGCTCAGCCATGTATCCATGTCTGATATAGAGGTCAGTTTAAACAGACACACACACACACACACACACACACAGGGAACTCAGGGAACTCAGGGACTGTATGGCTCTCTGCTTCAGGGTGCTCAGCCATGTATCCATGTCTGATATAGAGGTCAGTTTAAACAGACACACACACACACACACACACACAGGGAACTCAGGGACTGTATGGCTCTCTGCTTCAGGGTGCTCAGCCATGTATCCATGTCTGATATAGAGGTCAGTTTAAACACACACACACACACACACACACACACACACAGGGAACTCAGGGACTGTATGGCTCTCTGCTTCAGGGTGCTCAGCCATGTATCCATGTCTGATATAGAGGTCAGTTTAAACAGACACACACACACACACACACACACAGGGAACTCAGGGACTGTATGGCTCTCTGCTTCAGGGTGCTCAGCCATGTATCCATGTCTGATATAGAGGTCAGTTTAAACACACACACACACACACACACACACACACACACACACACACACACACACACACACACACAGGGAACTCAGGGACTGTATGGCTCTCTGCTTCAGGGTGCTCAGCCATGTATCCATGTCTGATATAGAGGTCAGTTTAAACAGACACACACACACACACACAGGGAACTCGGGGACTGTATGGCTCTCTGCTTCAGGGTGCTCAGCCATGTATCCATGTCTGATATAGAGGTCAGTTTAAACAGACACACACACACACACACAGGGAACTCGGGGACTGTATGGCTCTCTGCTTCAGGGTGCTCAGCCATGTATCCATGTCTGGTATAGAGGTCAGTTTAAACACACACACACACACACACACACACACACAGGGAACTCGGGGACTGTATGGCTCTCTGCTTCAGGGTGCTCAGCCATGTATCCATGTCTGATATAGAGGTCAGTTTAAACAGACACACACACACACACAGGGAACTCGGGGACTGTATGGCTCTCTGCTTCAGGGTGCTCAGCCATGTATCCATGTCTGATATAGAGGTCAGTTTAAACAGACACACACACACACACACAGGGAACTCGGGGACTGTATGGCTCTCTGCTTCAGGGTGCTCAGCCATGTATCCATGTCTGATATAGAGGTCAGTTTAAACAGACACACACACACACACACACACAGGGAACTCGGGGACTGTATGGCTCTCTGCTTCAGGGTGCTCAGCCATGTATCCATGTCTGATATAGAGGTCAGTTTAAACAGACACACACACACACACACAGGGAACTCGGGGACTGTATGGCTCTCTGCTTCAGGGTGCTCAGCCATGTATCCATGTCTGATATAGAGGTCAGTTTAAACACACACACACACACACACACACACACACACACACACAGGGAACTCGGGGACTGTATGGCTCTCTGCTTCAGGGTGCTCAGCCATGTATCCATGTCTGATATAGAGGTCAGTTTAAACAGACACACACACACACACACACACTCACACAGGGAACTCAGGGAACTCAGGGACTGTATGGCTCTCTGCTTCAGGGTGCTCAGCCATGTATCCATGTCTGATATAGAGGTCAGTTTAAACAGACACACACACACACACACACACAGGGAACTCGGGGACTGTATGGCTCTCTGCTTCAGGGTGCTCAGCCATGTATCCATGTCTGATATAGAGGTCAGTTTAAACAGACACACACACACACACACACACACACACACACAGGGAACTCAGGGACTGTATGGCTCTCTGCTTCAGGGTGCTCAGCCATGTATCCATGTCTGATATAGAGGTCAGTTTAAACAGACACACACACACACACACACACACACACACAGGGAACTCAGGGACTGTATGGCTCTCTGCTTCAGGGTGCTCAGCCATGTATCCATGTCTGATATAGAGGTCAGTTTAAACAGACACACACACACACACACTCACACAGGGAACTCAGGGAACTCAGGGACTGTATGGCTCTCTGCTTCAGGGTGCTCAGCCATGTATCCATGTCTGATATAGAGGTCAGTTTAAACAGACACACACACACACACACACACTCACACAGGGAACTCAGGGACTGTATGGCTCTCTGCTTCAGGGTGCTCAGCCATGTATCCATGTCTGATATAGAGGTCAGTTTAAACACACACACACACACACACACACACACACAGGGAACTCAGGGACTGTATGGCTCTCTGCTTCAGGGTGCTCAGCCATGTATCCATGTCTGATATAGAGGTCAGTTTAAACAGACACACACACACACACACACACACACAGGGAACTCAGGGACTGTATGGCTCTCTGCTTCAGGGTGCTCAGCCATGTATCCATGTCTGATATAGAGGTCAGTTTAAACACACACACACACACACACACACACACACACACACACACACACACACACACACACACACAGGGAACTCAGGGACTGTATGGCTCTCTGCTTCAGGGTGCTCAGCCATGTATCCATGTCTGATATAGAGGTCAGTTTAAACAGACACACACACACACACACAGGAACTCGGGGACTGTATGGCTCTCTGCTTCAGGGTGCTCAGCCATGTATCCATGTCTGATATAGAGGTCAGTTTACGCAGACACACACACACACACACAGGGAACTCGGGGACTGTATGGCTCTCTGCTTCAGGGTGCTCAGCCATGTATCCATGTCTGATATAGAGGTCAGTTTAAACAGACACACACACACACACACACACACACACACACAGGGAACTCAGGGACTGTATGGCTCTCTGCTTCAGGGTGCTCAGCCATGTATCCATGTCTGATATAGAGGTCAGTTTACGCAGACACACACACACACACACAGGGAACTCGGGGACTGTATGGCTCTCTGCTTCAGGGTGCTCAGCCATGTATCCATGTCTGATATAGAGGTCAGTTTAAACAGACACACACACACACACACAGGGAACTCGGGGACTGTATGGCTCTCTGCTTCAGGGTGCTCAGCCATGTATCCATGTCTGATATAGAGGTCAGTTTAAACAGACACACACACACACACACACACACACAGGGAACTCGGGGACTGTATGGCTCTCTGCTTCAGGGTGCTCAGCCATGTATCCATGTCTGATATAGAGGTCAGTTTAAACAGACACACACACACACACACAGGGAACTCGGGGACTGTATGGCTCTCTGCTTCAGGGTGCTCAGCCATGTATCCATGTCTGATATAGAGGTCAGTTTAAACACACACACACACACACACACACACACACACACACACACAGGAACTCGGGGACTGTATGGCTCTCTGCTTCAGGGTGCTCAGCCATGTATCCATGTCTGATATAGAGGTCAGTTTAAACAGACACACACACACACACACACACTCACACAGGGAACTCAGGGAACTCAGGGACTGTATGGCTCTCTGCTTCAGGGTGCTCAGCCATGTATCCATGTCTGATATAGAGGTCAGTTTAAACAGACACACACACACACACACACACACACAGGAACTCGGGGACTGTATGGCTCTCTGCTTCAGGGTGCTCAGCCATGTATCCATGTCTGATATAGAGGTCAGTTTAAACAGACACACACACACACACACACACACACACACACACAGGGAACTCGGGGACTGTATGGCTCTCTGCTTCAGGGTGCTCAGCCATGTATCCATGTCTGATATAGAGGTCAGTTTAAACAGACACACACACACACACACACACACACACACACAGGGAACTCGGGACTGTATGGCTCTCTGCTTCAGGGTGCTCAGCCATGTATCCATGTCTGATATAGAGGTCAGTTTAAACAGACACACACACACACACACACACACACAGGGAACTCAGGGAACTCAGGGACTGTATGGCTCTCTGCTTCAGGGTGCTCAGCCATGTATCCATGTCTGATATAGAGGTCAGTTTAAACAGACACACACACACACACACACACACACACAGGGAACTCAGGGACTGTATGGCTCTCTGCTTCAGGGTGCTCAGCCATGTATCCATGTCTGATATAGAGGTCAGTTTAAACAGACACACACACACACACACACACACACACACACAGGAACTCAGGGACTGTATGGCTCTCTGCTTCAGGGTGCTCAGCCATGTATCCATGTCTGATATAGAGGTCAGTTTAAACAGACACACACACACACACACACACACACACACACAGGAACTCAGGGACTGTATGGCTCTCTGCTTCAGGGTGCTCAGCCATGTATCCATGTCTGATATAGAGGTCAGTTTAAACAGACACACACACACACACACACACACACACACACACACACACACACACACACACACACACACACACACACACACACACACACACACACACACACACACACACACACACACACACACACACACACACACACACAGGGAACTCGGGACTGTATGGCTCTCTGCTTCAGGGTGCTCAGCCATGTATCCATGTCTGATATAGAGGTCAGTTTAAACAGACACACACACACACACACACACACACACACACACACACACACACACACACACACACACACACACACACACACACACACACACACACACACACACACACACACACACACACACACACACACACACACACACACACACACACACACACACACACACACAGGGAACTCGGGGACTGTATGGCTCTCTGCTTCAGGGTGCTCAGCCATGTATCCATGTCTGATATAGAGGTCAGTTTAAACAGACACACACACACACACACACACACACACACACACACACACACACACACACAGGGAACTCAGGGACTGTATGGCTCTCTGCTTCAGGGTGCTCAGCCATGTATCCATGTCTGATATAGAGGTCAGTTTAAACAGACACACACACACACACACACACACACACACACACACACACACACACACACACACACACACACACACACACACACACAGGGAACTCAGGGACTGTATGGCTCTCTGCTTCAGGGTGCTCAGCCATGTATCCATGTCTGATATAGAGGTCAGTTTAAACAGACACACACACACACACACACACACACACACACACACACACACACAGGGAACTCAGGGACTGTATGGCTCTCTGCTTCAGGGTGCTCAGCCATGTATCCATGTCTGATATAGAGGTCAGTTTACGCAGACACACACACACACACACACTCACACACTCACACACACACACACACACACACACACACACACACACACACACACACACACACACACACACACACACACACACACACACACACACACACACACACACACACACACACACACAGGGAACTCAGGGACTGTATGGCTCTCTGCTTCAGGGTGCTCAGCCATGTATCCATGTCTGGTTATAGAGGTCAGTTTACGCAGACACACACACACACACACACACATTATTTAATTTCCACCACAGATATAGAGACCAGTGGACTACAGTAGAACAAAACAAGCAACACGTGTTCTTGTGTAGAATGCTGAGGTAAAGCAGACAGTTTAAAGCTAATAGGAGAACGTCACAATCACACACTAAAGCTGGTTATTGATGTCCCATGTTACAGATGCAGATTGTGTACGGTCGTAAGCCCCTGATTGAAGACTGGCGAGACCACATCCCCCCAAGTCGCTACAAGGACCCCTGTGAACTGACCCACCTCTGTCGTATGGTGGTTCGGACCTCTCTGCTGGCCAGGGGCCGCTTACCGGACGGCATCAAGTCGCTACCACTCCCTACACTCCTCCAAGGCTACCTCAACCTGGAGAGCTGAGCTGGCTTATGGGGCATCGAGTTTTACCTGGTCTTGGTGAGGTCATGTGGTCTGGGAAAAACTCCCGGCTCCGCTACTAAAACAACCAGGAGGATGGAGTTTCTCTGTCTGTTAATAAAGTGGAGATCAAATCTAAGCAGATCAAATCAAATCAAAGTGTGTTTTATGAGTCCCTTTCAACATCAGTCACAAAGTGCTTTACAGTCAGTTTACCACAAAGAGCAGAAGCAGAAAAAAAACTGTCTAGAAAGAAGAAGAAACCTGTAGGGAGAAACGCCTGAGGAACCTCATCCTCTATTGGCTGGACTGGTTTTGAGGCCATTACAAGTTTACCAGGAAACTATCATGGTCCAAGCACACCAACAACAACCCCCCCTCAGGAGGCTGACAAGATGTGTCATGGGCCCTCAGATCCTTAACAAGTTCTACAGCTGCACCATCGAGAGCATCTTGACTGGCTGCATCGCCGCCTGATAAGGCAACTGCTTGGCATCCGACCACAAGGCTCTACAGAGGGTAATGAGTACAGCCCAGGACATCACTGGGGCCGAGACCCCTGCCATCCAGGAACTCTATACCAGGCGGTGTCAGAGGAAGGCCCAGAAAATTGTCAAAGACTCCAGTTATAGATAATTCTCTCTGCTGCCGCACGGCAAGCGGTACCGATGCACCAAGTCTGGAACCAACAGGAGCCTGAACAGCTTCTACCCCCCAAGCCACAAGACTGTTAAATAGTTCTCTGCATTGACCCATTTTGCACTAAGTGTTTTGAATCATCACATACATTTACATTACATTTAAGTCATTTAGCAGACGCTCTTATCCAGAGCGACTTACAAATTGGTGCATTCACCTTATGACATAAGTTGCAACTACCGTCTATTATGTGTCCTGTTAGTCACTTTACCCCTACCTGTATGTGCATACTGTATATACCTCAATTACCTCGTACCCCTGCACGCCAACTTGGTTCTGGTAACCCATATATCCAGTGGGGAGAACAAGTATTTGATACACTGACGATTTTGCAGGTTTTCCTACTTACAAAGCATGTAGAGGTCTGCAATTTTTATCATAGGTACACTTCAACTGTGAGCGCTGGAATTTGTACTGGTTGGTAGGTGATCAAATACTGATGTCATGCAATAAAATGCAAATTAATTACTTAAAAATCATACAATGTGATTTTCTGGATTTTTGTTTTAGATTCCGTCTCTCACAGTTGAAGTGTACGTGCGTATGTATGTATGTATGTGTGTGTGTGTGTGTGTGTGTGTGTGTGTGTGTGTGTGTGTGTGTGTGTGTGTTGTGTGTGTATGTATGTATGTATGTATGTATGTATGTGTGTGTGTGTGTGTGTGTGTATGTATGTGTGTATGTATGTGTGTGTGTGTGTATGTGTATGTATGTATGTGTGTATATTATGTTACTGCTCTAAGGATATAGTTATTGTCATATAATTACCATAGTGAATTATTGTAATGTTTGTTTAATCCCATAAGGGGACGGGTTGTCAATTGGCGATTTCACACGCAAATAAAATGTAATTTATAAAGTTGATATGTTCCACCTATTTGCTGTGAGAATATGATGAGAAGGATGTTTCTCTACAAACAAACAAGACTGACAGCAGTGTGTGCATTTGTACCTGTGTGTGTGTGTGTGTGTGTGTGTGTGTGTGTGTGTGTGTGTGTGTGTGTGTGTGTGTGTGTGTGTGTGTGTGTGTGTGTGTGTGTGTGTGTGTGCCCCCTTCTCTCAGACCTTCTCTAATGAGAGCCTGTGGGGTTTCTGTGTAGCCTGACAACCATAATGTTTGTCTGACGCTGCCCAGGGACCGCACACACACACACACACACACACACACACACACACACACACACACACACACACACACACACACACACACACAAAACCATGTTTCTCCTGTTCTGTTGACAACATCAAGAAATAAAGACAAGAATCCTGAATTCTGGGACAATGTGGACCTTCCACACTTTCAATGTAGCAACTGTTTGCTTGAAGAGGACGACAGGGGCGAAGTGGCTACTCTTAGCTAACTTACACAACCTACTAGGGACAGGAGATGGACAGTAAATGGATTTAATTTGCATCATTGGAAAGTAGAAACGCCGAATTAAATCATTCTTACTTCTGTTTTATGTTTCAAAGCATATCCTACATAATGCAATTAACCAGGACAAAAAGTGTCACCTACTGTCTCTTCCTCTTCTACTCCAGTAACTGGACCTGGTGGGAGTGTCACCTACTGTCTCTTCCTCTTCTACTCCAGTAACTGGACTCCTCTCTGACCTGGTGGGAGTGTCACCTACTGTCTCTTCCTCTTCTACTCCAGTAACTGGACTCCTCTCTGACCTGGTGGGAGTGTCACCTACTGTCTCTTCCTCTTCTACTCCAGTAACTGGACTCCTCTCTGACCTGGTGGGAGTGTCACCTACTGTCTCTTCCTCTTCTACTCCAGTAACTGGACTCCTCTCTGACCTGGTGGGAGTGTCACCTACTGTCTCTTCCTCTTCTACTCCAGTAACTGGACTCCTCTCTGACCTGGTGGGAGTGTCACCTACTATCTCTTCCTCTTCAGTAGCTGGGAGTGGTCATCTCTCTGACCTGCTGGGAGTGTCACCTACTGTCTCTTCCTCTTCTACTCCAGTAACTGGACTCCTCTCTGACCCGCTGGGAGTGTCACCTACTGTCTCTTCCTCCAGTAACTGGACTCCTCTCTGACCTGCTGGGAGTGTCACCTACTGTCTCTTCCTCTTCTACTCCAGTAACTGGACTCCTCTCTGACCGGGTGGGAGTGTCACCTACTGTCTCTTCCTCTTCTACTCCAGTAACTGGACTCCTCTCTGACCCGGTGGGAGTGTCACCTACTGTCTCTTCCTCTTCTACTCCAGTAACTGGACTCCTCTCTGACCTGGTGGGAGTGTCACCTACTGTCTCTTCCTCTTCTACTCCAGTAACTGGACTCCTCTCTGACCTGGTGGGAGTGTCACCTACTGTCTCTTCCTCCAGTAACTGGACTCCTCTCTGACCTGCTGGGAGTGTCACCTACTGTCTCTTCCTCTTCTACTCCAGTAACTGGACTCCTCTCTGAGGGGTCTTGCTCCTTCCCTGAATGATGGAGTTAGTGGGATGTTCTGGTTCTAGACCCTACCAATCAACCATGGAGGCACGTCACTCACCGTGGCAGTCAAAAGCAGCCGTCCTTTAGCAATGGGGCAACACACACACAGACACACTGGTTCCGACATCTTCATTCCTGGTGGCTTCGTCTTCAAGATTGGATCGAGGTTCTGGCACCTTCATTCCTCGGGGCTTCCTCCTCGAGATTGGATCCAGAGGTTCTGGCACCTTCATTCCTCTGGGCTTCCTCTTTGAGATTGGATCTAGAGGTTCTGGCACCTTCATTCCTCGGGGCTTCCTCTTTGAGATTGGATCCAGAGGTTCTGGCACCTTCATTCCTCGGGGCTTCCTCTTCGAGATTGGATCCAGAGGTTCTGGCACCTTCATTCCTCGGGGCTTCCTCTTTGAGATTGGATCCAGAGGTTCTGGCACCTTCATTCCTCGGGGCTTCCTCTTCGAGATTGGATCCAGAGGTTCTGGCACCTTCATTCCTCTGGGCTTCCTCTTTGAGATTGGATCCAGAGGTTCTGGCACCTTCATTCCTCGGGGCTTCCTCTTCGAGATTGGATCCAGAGGTTCTGGCACCTTCATTCCTCGGGGCTTCCTAATCGAGATTGGATCCAGAGGTTCTGGAACCTTCATTCCTCGGGGCTTCCTAATCGAGATCGGATCTGGACGTACCTGCACCTTGCTTCTCTGTTTTGTCTCCCTCTCCGGTGGCTTCTACCTCAGGTTCAGATCTTCAGAGCTCCTCCTCATTGGACTGTGAGGGTGTCTGAGACTCCAGACCCTCCATCAGGCAGATTGAAATATTGACTGGCTTTCATCAAGCTGCCCACTTGAGAAAAAGCTTCAAACTGTAACCAGAGCCTGCAACCTGGTTCAGGTTATCAGTCAACCTACCAGTATAGTTAAAACAGCCTAGGACTTACATCAACAACATAGGAATCACTACAGAACTTATTGTATGACCTCTTATATACTATATTAGGCCCAGCCTGACCTCTTATACACTATATTAGGCCCAGCCTGACCTCTTATATACTATATTAGGCCCAGCCTGACCTCTTATACACTATATTAGGCCCATCCTGACCTCTTATATACTATATTAGGCCCAGCCTGACCTCTTATACACTATATTAGGCCCATCCTGTCCTCTTATACACTATATTAGGCCCAGCCTGACCTCTTATATACTATATTAGGCCCAGCCTGACCTCTTATACACTATATTAGGCCCAGCCTGACCTCTTATACACTATATTAGGCCCAGCCTGACCTCTTATACACTATATTAGGCCCATCCTGTCCTCTTATACACTATATTAGGCCCAGCCTGACCTCTTATATACTATATTAGGCCCATCCTGTCCTCTTATACACTATATTAGGCCCAGCCTGACCTCTTATATACTATATTAGGCCCAGCCTGACCTCTTATATACTATATTAGGCCCATCCTGTCCTCTTATACACTATATTAGACCCAGCCTGACCTCTTATATACTATATTAGGCCCATCCTGTCCTCTTATACACTATATTAGGCCCAGCCTGACCTCTTATATACTATATTAGGCCCAGCCTGACCTCTTATAGACTATATTAGGCTCAGCCTGACCTCTTATATACTATATTAGGCCCATCCTGTCCTCTTATACACTATATTAGGCCCAGCCTGACCTCTTATATACTATATTAGGCCCATCCTGTCCTCTTATACACTATATTAGGCCCAGCCTGACCTCTTATATACTATATTAGGCCCAGCCTGACCTCTTATATACTATATTAGGCCCAGCCTGACCTCTTATATACTATATTAGGCCCAGCCTGACCTCTTATATACTATATTAGGCCCAGCCTGACCTCTTATACACTATATTAGGCCCAGCCTGACCTCTTATACACTATATTAGGCCCAGCCTGACCTCTTATACACTGTATTAGGCCCAGCCTGACCTCTTATATACTATATTAGGCCCAGCCTGACCTCTTATACACCATATTAGGCCCAGCCTCTCCTCTTATACACTATATTAGGCCCAGCCTGACCTCTTATACACTATATTAGGCCCAGCCTCCTCTTATACACTATATTAGGCCCAGCCTGACCTCTTATATACTATATTAGGCCCAGCCTGACCTCTTATATACAATATTAGGCCCAGCCTGACCTCTTATACACTATATTAGGCCCAGCCTGACCTCTTATACACTATATTAGGCCCAGCCTGACCTCTTATACACTATATTAGGCCCAGCCTGACCTCTTATACACTATATTAGGCCCAGCCTGACCTCTTATACACTATATTAGGCCCAGCCTCTCCTCTTATACACTATATTAGGCCCAGCCTTTCCTCTTATACACTATATTAGGCCCAGCCTCTCCTCTTATACACTATATTAGGCCCAGCCTCTCCTCTTATTCACTATATTAGGCCCAGCCTGACCTCTTCTACACTATATTAGGCCCATCCTGTCCTCTTATACACTATATTAGGCCCAGCCTGACCTCTTATATACTATATTAGGCCCAGTCTGACCTCTTATATACTATATTAGGCCCATCCTGACCTCTTATATACTATATTAGGCCCAGCCTGACCTCTTATATACTGTATTAGGCCCAGCCTCTCCTCTTATACACTATATTAGGCCCAGCATGACCTCTTATATACTATATTAGGCCCAGCCTGACCTCTTATATACTATATTAGGCCCAGCCTGACCTCTTATACACTATATTAGGCCCAGCCTGACCTCTTATACACTATATTAGACCCAGCCTGACCTCTTATACACTATATTAGGCCCAGCCTGACCTCTTATACACTATATTACACCCAGCCTGACCTCTTATACACTATATTAGGCCCAGCCTGACCTCTTATACACTATATTAGACCCAGCCTGACCTCTTATACACTATATTAGGCCCAGCCTGACCTCTTATACACTATATTAGGCCCAGCCTGTCCTCTTATACTCTATATTAGGCCCAGCCTGTCCTCTTATTCACTATATTAGGCCCAGAATGACCTCTTATACACTATATTAGGCCCAGCCTGTCCTCTTATACACTATATTAGGCCCAGCCTGACCTCTTATATACTATATTAGGCCCAGCCTGACCTCTTATACACTATATTAGGCCCAGCCTGACCTCTTATACACTATATTAGGCCCTGCCTGTCCTCTTATACACTATATTAGGCCCAGCCTGACCTCTTATACACTATATTAGGCCCAGCCTGACCTCTTATACACTATTTTAGACCCAGCCTGACCTCTTATACACTATATTAGACCCAGCCTGACCTCTTATACACTATATTAGACCCAGCCTGACCTCTTATACACTATATTAGGCCCAGCCTGACCTCTTATATACTATATTAGGCCCATCCTGTCCTCTTATACACTATATTAGGCCCAGCCTGACCTCTTATATACTATATTAGGCCCATCCTGTCCTCTTATACACTATATTAGGCCCAGCCTGACCTCTTATATACTATATTAGGCCCAGCCTGACCTCTTATATACTATATTAGGCCCAGCCTGACCTCTTATATACTATATTAAGCCCAGCCTGACCTCTTATACACTATATTAGGCCCAGCCTGACCTCTTATACACTATATTAGGCCCAGCCTGACCTCTTATACACTATATTAGGCCCAACCTGACCTCTGATACACTGTATTAGGCCCAGCCTGACCTCTTATATACTATATTAGGCCCAGCCTGACCTCTTATACACTATATTAGGCCCAGCCTCTCCTCTTATACACTATATTAGGCCCAGCCTGACCTCTTATACACTATATTAGGCCCAGCCTCTCCTCTTATACACTATATTAGGCCCAGCCTGACCTCTTATATACTATATTAGGCCCAGCCTGACCTCTTATATACTATATTAGGCCCAGCCTGACCTCTTATACACTATATTAGGCCCAGCCTGACCTCTTATACACTATATTAGGCCCAGCCTGACCTCTTATACACTATATTAGGCCCAGCCTGACCAATTATACACTATATTAGGCCCAGCCTGACCTCTTATACACTATATTAGGCCCAGCCTGACCTCTTCTACACTATATTAGGCCCAGCCTCTCCTCTTATACACTATATTAGGCCCAGCCTGACCTCTTCTACACTATATTAGGCCCAGCCTGACCTCTTATACACTATATTTGGCCCAGCCTGTCCTCTTATACACTATATTAGGCCCATCCTGTCCTCTTATACACTATATTAGGCCCAGCCTGACCTCTTATATACTATATTAGGCCCATCCTGACCTCTTATATACTATATTAGGCCCAGCCTGACCTCTTATATACTGTATTAGGCCCAGCCTGACCTCTTATACACTATATTAGGCCCAGCATGACCTCTTATATACTATATTAGGCCCAGCCTGACCTCTTATATACTATATTAGGCCCAGCCTGACCTCTTATACACTATATTAGGCCCAGCCTGACCTCTTATACACTATATTAGACCCAGCCTGACCTCTTATACACTATATTAGGCCTAGCCTGACCTCTTATACACTATATTAGACCCAGCCTGACCTCTTATACACTATATTAGGCCCAGCCTGACCTCTTATACACTATATTAGACCCAGCCTGACCTCTTATACACTATATTAGGCCCAGCCTGACCTCTTATACACTATATTAGGCCCAGCCTGTCCTCTTATACTCTATATTAGGCCCAGCCTGTCCTCTTATTCACTATATTAGGCCCAGAATGACCTCTTATACACTATATTAGGCCCAGCCTGTCCTCTTATACACTATATTAGGCCCAGCCTGACCTCTTATATACTATATTAGGCCCAGCCTGACCTCTTATACACTATATTAGGCCCAGCCTGACCTCTTATACACTATATTAGGCCCTGCCTGTCCTCTTATACACTATATTAGTCCCAGCCTGACCTCTTATACACTATATTAGGCCCAGCCTGACCTCTTATACACTATATTAGACCCAGCCTGACCTCTTATACACTATATTAGACCCAGCCTGACCTCTTATACACTATATTAGACCCAGCCTGACCTCTTATACACTATATTAGGCCCAGCCTGACCTCTTATACACTATATTAGGCCCAGCCTGTCCTCTTATATACTATATTAGGCCCAGCCTGTCCTCTTATACACTATATTAGACCCAGCCTGACCTCTTATACACTATATTAGTCCCAGCCTGACCTCTTATACACTATATTAGGCCCAGCCTGACCTCTTATACACTATATTAGACCCAGCCTGACCTCTTATACACTATATTAGACCCAGCCTGACCTCTTATACACTATATTAGACCCAGCCTGACCTCTTATACACTATATTAGGCCCAGCCTGACCTCTTATACACTATATTAGGCCCAGCCTGTCCTCTTATATACTATATTAGGCCCAGCCTGTCCTCTTATACACTATATTAGGCCCAGCCTGACCTCTTATACACTATATTAGGCCCAGCCTGACCTCTTATACACTATATTAGGCCCAGCCTGTCCTCTTATACACTATATTAGGCCCAGTCTGACCTCTTATACACTATATTAGGTCCAGCCTGACCTCTTGTACACTATATTAGGCCCAGCCTGTCCTCTTATACACTATATTAGGCCCAGTCTGACCTCTTATACACTATATTAGGCCCAGCCTGACCTCTTATTCACTATATTAGACCCTGCCTGACCTCTTATACACTATATTAGGCCCAGCCTGTCCTCTTATACACTATATTAGGCCCAGCCTGTCCTCTTATATACTATATTAGGCCCATCCTGTCCTCTTATACACTATATTAGGCCCAGCCTGACCTCTTATATACTATATTAGGCCCAGCCTGACCTCTTATAGACTATATTAGGCTCAGCCTGACCTCTTATATACTATATTAGGCCCATCCTGTCCTCTTATACACTATATTAGGCCCAGCCTGACCTCTTATATACTATATTAGGCCCATCCTGTCCTCTTATACACTATATTAGGCCCAGCCTGACCTCTTATATACTATATTAGGCCCAGCCTGACCTCCTCTTATATACTATATTAGGCCCAGCCTGACCTCTTATATACTATATTAGGCCCAGCCTGACCTCTTATACACTATATTAGGCCCAGCCTGACCTCTTATACACTATATTAGGCCCAGCCTGACCTCTTATACACTATATTAGGCCCAGCCTGACCTCTGATACACTGTATTAGGCCCAGCCTGACCTCTTATATACTATATTAGGCCCAGCCTGACCTCTTATACACTATATTAGGCCCAGCCTGACCTCTTATACACTATATTAGGCCCAGCCTGACCTCTTATACACTATATTAGGCCCAGCCTGACCTCTTATACACTATATTAGGCCCAGCCTGACCTCTTATATTCTATATTAGGCCCAGCCTGACCTCTTATACACTATATTAGGCCCAGCCTGACCTCTTATACACTATATTAGGCCCAGCCTGACCTCTTATACACTATATTAGGCCCAGCCTGACCTCTTATACACTATATTAGGCCCAGCCTGACCATCTTATACACTATATTAGGCCCAGCCTGACCTCTTGTACACTATATTAGGCCCAGCCTGACCTCTTATACACTATATTTGGCCCAGCCTGTCCTCTTATACACTATATTAGGCCCATCCTGTCCTCTTATACACTATATTAGGCCCAGCCTGACCTCTTATATACTATATTAGGCCCAGCCTGACCTCTTATATACTATATTAGGCCCATCCTGACCTCTTATATACTATATTAGGCCCAGCCTGACCTCTTATACACTATATTAGGCCCAGCCTGACCTCTTATACACTATATTAGGCCCAGCCTGACCTCTTATACACTATCTTAGACCCTGCCTGACCTCTTATACACTATATTAGGCCCAGCCTGACCTCTTATATACTATCTTAGACCCTGCCTGACCTCTTATACACTATATTAGGCCCAGCCTGACCTCTTATTCACTATATTAGACCCTGCCTGACCTCTTATACACTATATTAGGCCCAGCCTGTCCTCTTATACACTATATTAGGCCCAGCCTGTCCTCTTATACACTATATTAGGCCCAGCCTGTCCTCTTATACACTATATTAGGCCCAGCCTGTCCTCTTATACACTATATTAGGCCCAGCCTGACCTCTTATATACTATATTAGGCCCAGCCTGTCCTCTTATATTCTATATTAGGCCCAGCCTGACCTCTTATATACTATATTAGGCCCAGACTGACCTCTTATACACTATATTAGGCCCAGCCTGACCTCTTATACACTATGTTAGGCCCAGCCTGACCTCTTATACACTATATTAGGCCCAGCCTGT
Organism: Oncorhynchus keta; assembly: GCF_023373465.1. NCBI lineage: Eukaryota > Metazoa > Chordata > Actinopteri > Salmoniformes > Salmonidae > Oncorhynchus > Oncorhynchus keta. The sequence goes on along the minus strand of NC_068435.1, from coordinate 2,456,992 downwards.
CCTCTTATTCACTATATTAGGCCCAGAATGACCTCTTATACACTATATTAGGCCCAGCCTGACCTCTTATACACTATATTAGGCCCAGCCTGACCTCTTATACACTATATTAGGCCCAGCCTGACCTCTTATACACTATATTAGGCCCTGCCTGTCCTCTTATTCACTATATTAGGCCCCATGACCTCTTATACACTATATTAGGCCCTGCCTGACCTCTTATATACTATATTAGGCCCAGCCTCTCCTCTTATACACTATATTAGGCCCAGCCTGTCCTCTTATACACTATATTAGGCCCAGCCTGACCTCTTATATACTATATTAGGCCCAGCCTGTCCTCTTATACACTATATTAGGCCCAGCCTGACCTCTTATATACTATATTAGGCCCAACCTGACCTCTTATACACTATATTAGGCCCAGCCTCTCCTCTTATACACTATATTAGGCCCAGCCTGTCCTCTTATACACTATATTAGGCCCAGCCTGACCTCTTATATACTATATTAGGCCCAGCCTCTCCTCTTATACACTATATTAGGCCCAGCCTGACCTCTTATACACTATATTAGGCCCAGCCTGACCTCTTATACACTATCTTAGGCCCAGCCTGACCTCTTATACACTATATTAGGCCCAGCCTGACCTCTTATACACTATATTAGACCCAGCCTGACCTCTTATACACTATATTAGACCCAGCCTGACCTCTTATACACTATATTAGGCCCAGCCTGACCTCTTATACACTATATTAGGCCCAGCCTGTCCTCTTATACACTATATTAGGCCCAGCCTGTCCTCTTATACACTATATTAGGCCCAGCCTGACCTCTTATACACTATATTAGGCCCAGTCTGACCTCTTATACACTATATTAGGCCCAGTCTGACCTCTTATACACTATATTAGGTCCAGCCTGACCTCTTGTACACTATATTAGGCCCAGCCTGTCCTCTTATACACTATATTAGGCCCAGTCTGACCTCTTATACACTATATTAGGCCCAGCCTGACCTCTTATTCACTATATTAGACCCTGCCTGACCTCTTATACACTATATTAGGCCCAGCCTGTCCTCTTATACACTATATTAGGCCCAGCCTGTCCTCTTATACACTATATTAGGCCCAGCCTGTCCTCTTATACACTATCTTAGACCCTGCCTGACCTCTTATTCACTATATTAGGCCCAGCCTGTCCTCTTATATACTATCTTAGACCCTGCCTGACCTCTTATACACTATATTAGGCCCAGCCTGACCTCTTATTCACTATATTAGGCCCAGCCTGACCTCTTATACACTATATTAGGCCCAGCCTGTCCTCTTATACACTATATTAGGCCCAGCCTGACCTCTTATACACTATATTAGGCCCAGCCTGACCTCTTATACACTATATTAGGCCCAGCCTGACCTCTTATACACTATCTTAGGCCCTGCCTGACCTCTTATACACTATATTAGGCCCAGCCTGTCCTCTTATATACTATCTTAGGCCCTGCCTGACCTCTTATACACTATATTAGGCCCAGCCTGACCTCTTATTCACTATATTAGACCCAGCCTGACCTCTTATTCACTATATTAGGCCCAGCCTGACCTCTTATACACTATATTAGGCCCAGCCTGACCTCTTATACACTATCTTAGGCCCAGCCTGTCCTCTTATACACTATATTAGGCCCAGCCTGACCTCTTATACACTATTTTAGGCCCAGCCTGTCCTCTTATACACTATATTAGGCCCAGCCTGACCTCTTATACACTATATTAGGCCCAGCCTGTCCTCTTATACACTATATTAGGCCCAGCCTGTCCTCTTATACACTATATTAGGCCCAGCCTGACCTCTTATACACTATATTAGGCCCAGCCTGTCCTCTTATACACTATATTAGGCCCAGCCTGACCTCTTATACACTATATTAGGCCCAGCCTGACCTCTTATACACTATATTAGGCCCAGCCTGACCTCTTATACACTATATTAGGCCCAGCCTGTCCTCTTATACACTATATTAGGCCCAGCCTGTCCTCTTATTCACTATATTAGGCCCAGAATGACCTCTTATACACTATATTAGGCCCAGCCTGTCCTCTTATACACTATATTAGGCCCAGCCTGACCTCTTATACACTATATTAGGCCCAGCCTGACCTCTTATACACTATATTAGGCCCAGCCTGACCTCTTATACACTATATTAGGCCCAGCCTGTCCTCTTATACACTATATTAGGCCCAGCCTGACCTCTTATACACTATATTAGGCCCAGCCTGACCTCTTATACACTATATTAGACCCAGCCTGACCTCTTATACACTATATTAGGCCCAGCCTGACCTCTTATACACTATATTAGGCCCAGCCTGACCTCTTATACACTATATTAGGCCCAGCCTGTCCTCTTATACACTATATTAGGCCCAGCCTGTCCTCTTATACACTATCTTAGGCCCAGTCTGACCTCTTATACACTATATTAGGCCCAGTCTGACCTCTTATACACTATATTAGGCCCAGCCTGACCTCTTATACACTATATTAGGCCCAGCCTGACCTCTTATACACTATATTAGGCCCAGCCTGACCTCTTATACACTATATTAGGCCCAGCCTGTCCTCTTATACACTATCTTAGACCCTGCCTGACCTCTTATACACTATATTAGGCCCAGCCTGACCTCTTATTCACTATATTAGACCCAGCCTGACCTCTTATACACTATATTAGGCCCAGCCTGTCCTCTTATACACTATATTAGGCCCAGCCTGACCTCTTATACACTATATTAGGCCCAGCCTGTCCTCTTATACACTATATTAGGCCCAGCCTGACCTCTTATACACTATATTAGGCCCAGCCTGACCTCTTATACACTATATTAGGCCCAGCCTGTCCTCTTATACACTATATTAGGCCCAGCCTGACCTCTTATACACTATATTAGGCCCAGCCTGACCTCTTATACACTATATTAGGCCCAGCCTGTCCTCTTATACACTATATTAGGCCCAGCCTGACCTCTTATACACTATATTAGGCCCAGCCTGTCCTCTTATACACTATATTAGGCCCAGCCTGACCTCTTATACACTATATTAGGCCCAGCCTGACCTCTTATACACTATATTAGGCCCAGCCTGACCTCTTATACACTATATTAGGCCCAGCCTGTCCTCTTATATACTATATTAGGCCCAGCCTTTGGAACTTTGGTTTTCCTAGATATGGCTACTATATTAGTAGGTTCACTACATCTGATGGATTTGCATAGTGCTTTAAAGCAGATTAGAAAAAGCATTTAGTAGAGATGTGATCAATACATGTTGATGATTTAAGGATGATGATGGTCCGTGGTGTGTAACCCTGGAGACGGTGATGCCGAAACGTTGGTGTTTTTTTTACCCAATAAAGGACTGGGAGGTTTACACATACAGAGTGACTTGCTTTGTTTTTATAACTTACAGTGTAAGGAGGAGCGAACAGACGTTGCACTGGACACATTTATGAAATTGCTTATTCCAGTTACTAATAAGCATCGACCTATTAAGAAAATGACTGTAAAAAAAAATCAAACCCCGTGAATTGCCGAGGAATTGAAAAAATTGTATGGTTGAGAGGGACGAGGCAAAGGGAATGGCAAATAAGCCGATTGGCTGCCCAGGAATCATGTGACTAAACTAAACAAACAACTACAATGAATCAAAGATTCTTTATATAATGTATGATAGTAAAAAGCTTCGGAGCATCTTAAATGACATTTTGGTCCAAAAGGCAAACTCAGCTCCACCATTCATTGAATCAGATGTCTAATTCATCTCAAAACCAACTACTTTATTGATGCTTCCATTGGCAAGATTATCACATTTAGGCACGACAACAAGTTCTGAACCTACGCATCCATGCATAAATGAACTAATTACAAACACTGTCCAACATTTTGACAGGTAGCCTGTAATATATATATATATATATATAGAAAAACACACAGTTGAAGTCAGAAGTTTACATACACTTAGGTTGGAGTCATTAAAACTAATTTTTCAACCACTCCACACATTTCTTGTTGACAAACTAGTTTTGGCAAGTTGGTTAGGACATCTACTTTATGAATGACACGAGTAATTTTTCCAACAATTGTTTACAGACAGATTATTTCACTTATAATTCATTGTGTCACAATTCCAGTGGGTCAGAAGTTTACATACACTAAGTTGACTGTGCCTTTAAACAGCTTGGAAAATTCCCATAAAATGATGTCAATTAACATAATTTGAGTCAATTTGAGGTGCACCTGTGGATGTATTTCAAGGCCTACCTTCAAACTCAGTGCCTCTTTGCTTGACATCATGGGAAAATCTAAAGAAATCAGCCAAAAATTATAGATCTCCAGAAGTCTGGTTCATCCTTGGGATCAATTTCCAAATGGCTGAAGGTTTCACGTTCATCTGTATAAACAATAGTACGCAAGTATAAACACCATGGGACCACGCAGCCGTCATTCTGCTCAGGAAGGAGACTCGTTCTGTCTCCTAAAGATGAACGTACTTTGGTGCGAAAAGTGCAAATCAATCCCAGAACAACAGCAAAGGACCTTGTGAAGATGCTGGAGGAAACAGGTACAAAGTATCTATATCCACAGTAAAACGAGTCCTATATTGACATAACCTGAAAGGCTGCTCAGCAAGGAAGAAGCCACTGCTCCAAAACCACCATAAAAAAGCCAGACTACTGCACATGGGGACGAAGATCATACTTTTTGGAGAAATGTCCTCTGATCTGATGAAACAAAAATACAACTGTTTAGCCATAATGACCATCGTTATGTTAGGAGGAAAAAAGGGGGAGGCTTGCAAGCCAAAGAACACCATCCCAACCTAGCTGATCTAGGGTGTAATCATTAGTCCCACAGTATCACCTCTCACCTGCATATAGCTGATCTAGGGTGTAATCATTAGTCCCACAGTATCACCTCTTACCTGCATCTAGCTGATCTAGGGTGTAATCATTAGTCCCACAGTATCACCTCTTACCTGCATATAGCTGATCTAGGGTGTAATCATTAGTCCCACAGTATCACCTCTTACCTGCATCTAGCTGATCTAAGGTGTAATCATTAGTCCAGTCTTACCTGCATCTAGCTGGTCTAGGGTGTAATCATTAGTCCCAAAGTATCACCTCTTACCTGCATCTAGCTGATCTAGGGTGTAATCATTAGTCCCACAGTATCACCTCTTACCTGCATCTAGCTGATCTAGGGTGTATATTACCCTGTAAGGACATTAGACATTACCCTGTAAGGACATTACCCTGTAAGGATATTAGACATTACCCTGTAAGGACATTAGATATTACCCTGTAAGGACATTACCCTGTAAGGATATTAGACATTACCCTGTAAGGACATTAGATATTACCCTGTAAGGACATTACCCTGTAAGGACATTAGACATTACCCTGTAAGGACATTAGATATTACCCTGTAAGGACATTAGATATTACCCTGTAAGGACATTAGATATTACCCTGTAAGGACATTAGATATTACCCTGTAAGGACATTAGACATTACCCTGTAAGGACATTAGATATTACCCTGTAAGGACATTAGATATTACCCTGTAAGGACATTAGATATTACCCTGTAAGGACATTAGACATTACCCTGTAAGGACATTAGATATTACCCTGTAAGGACATTAGACATTACCCTGTAAGGACATTAGATATTACCCTGTAAGGACATTAGACATTACCCTGTAAGGATATTACCCTGTAAGGACATTAGATATTACCCTGTAAGGACATTAGACATTACCCTGTAAGGACATTAGATATTACCCTGTAAGGACATTAGATATTACCCTGTAAGGACATTAGATATTACCCTGTAAGGACATTAGATATTACCCTGTAAGGATTAGACATTACCCTGTAAGGACATTAGATATTACCCTGTAAGGACATTAGATATTACCCTGTAAGGACATTAGATATTACCCTGTAAGGACATTAGACATTACCCTGTAAGTACATTAGATATTACCCATGTAAGGACATTACCCTGTAAGGACATGTTGCGGTTTGGAACCCTCACTTCAGGCAATCATTGCACATATTCCCACTGCAATTTGCTACAAAATACTGCAAATGTACTGATGGTATAATGTATGACTCCACAGGTCGGCTAGTCCAGGACAAGACTAAATGTGTGGGAAAGCAGCTCAGGTTTCCATCCAATTGGTGACCGATGTTTCATGCAAATATTCTAAAATCCACATTATGAAAATATAAAACATGTCTCCACCAAACGGACTTGTTGTGGATCAAAACCAGTGTGATGTAGGGCATTATATTGTAACGACCCTGGGTTTATAAGCGTGTTTTTGCGGCGCAGTCGACAGCTCGCTGGACTCCGGGCTCGAGACGCGCTCCCTGCGGTTTCGTTACAATATTAACATCCCGCTACGTATTTATTCGCTTTAAGTTTTCATGTATAAAATACAAATCTGAAGTTCAATGTGTTTCCATCTCTACTGATAATCCTGTAACATTACTATGGATAAGAGCGAGAATATTTGTTTTAATTTGTCAAACATCGACCATCAGAATAAGACACTCGGTATTTATTATAAAGGAGAATCAAGATGACTGTGCACTTTCACCGCCCTGTGAAGTTCCTTATAACGTATTTCATCTGTTGCCTAATAAACTGCACGGTTTCCCAAGTCCTAGTGGGAGGACCACACACACACTATATCATTATGCGACTCCACATTTACCTCGATATGATAGTTACTATATCAATATTTTCACATAAAAGTTCCGCCACTATTTCTAGCGTAATAAATTAACTAATCTACAAGTAGGGCGTCAACATTTGTTTAACTCGCTCACACAGAAATCAGTCCCATTTGTGTAAAGTACGACCTTAGTAGTTTTTTGGGGGTGTCCTACTAGCTGGGCGTAATCAGGCAATTAAGAAAATGTACAACTTTTGCAAGGAAACACTCAGTTGCCGCGGTCAGACGAGGGTAAATCCTCCATCCACCTATATGGCTCGTTGTTCAATCTGCCAGATCCCACCTGGTAACACAAACGGAATCATGGGATACTAATTTAACCCATAGCAAGTCCCACCCAGGTGACTATTCAAAGATGTCCCAAATGGGGCTGGCCTGCTGAAACGTGTTTTTGGGTGGTAAGACACGTGTTGGTCGAGCATCTACATCCTAACCAGACCAGGGAAAAGACTGGACAGGATTCCATCTCTGAAAGACTCCATGTGAACCACTAAGTCCTGAAAACCCCTATGCAGTAAACTTCATTTTGGAATTTAGCCCCACCCAAAAGGTACAATGGATTTCAGGCAAGAGGCGACTAGGAAATATCATTACCCAATTTTGTTAAATAAATCAACTTCACCCCAAATCAGACAAACAGATCAGATCAACATTTCACTTTATTTAACCAATGAAGAACCTTTCGTGTTGTTCTCTGCCATCGAAAGGGAGGGGCCAGTGTTGTGGCCACGCCCTTCTGCCTGTGGCGGAGGTTGATTTGGCATTGGAATGAGACAGGAGAGCCATGGAGATGGCAGACCTGGCACTAGACAATGCGGCAGCAGCAGAAACACACCAAACTAAACCCTATTGGTTAGACTAGACTCTGATTTAACCACTAAGGAAGGCCGTCTACTGCAAACATTTTAGAAACAGCACAGATCTGAACGTGATTCAGTCTGCTGAATAAAACACCAAGTCCAGGAATCAAAACAGAGTTAGTAGAGTTAAAAACATTTTTTAAATGTAAAACGTAGTACTCTACAGTCGTCAACCACCCAGGAAGATCATAAAGAAAGGACACGTTGACAACGATGTGGGATGTGTGTTTTTATTGACGTTACAAAACAGCGGATCTATTTGCCCTTCTTGGCCTTGATCTTCCTCAGGTAGAACTCCAGCTCCTTGCCCTCCAACACGTAGCCATCCACCCTGCCGCACTGGCCGGGCTTTGAGGCAATGCATGCTGGGAGAGGAAACGGAAGTTGGTCAATGGAGAAGGGGGGGGCAAGACAGAGAGAAAGGTACAATTATTACCAACTAGCAATTAACAGAAGTCCCACCAGAAAAAAGGCACATCACCGAGGATTCAGTAGCAGAACCGGGTAAGACTTTATCATGAACCTCGTAATGCAGTCCCCCCAGGGTGTGCCAGTCCAGCACTCAATTGACCTCATTCAAATTGGGTCAATCAGGTGTTAGTACGTACCAGCGTGTCTCCCATTTGGGACGGAACCTAAGCCTGCACTTCCTATGCACCCCCAAAATCCAACCCCAAGAGACCTGCAGGGAGTGCAGGCTTTTGTTCCAGCCTTACACCGTCACAGCCAATCAGTCAGTTGTGAAAACCGTGAATAGATCCCACGTGTTCGTGGTCTGGAACCGAAGCCTGTACTCAGTCCCAGGACTCAAATTGAAGAGCAGTACTATAATTAAGGCCTGGATCCACAAAGCTCTGAGTGAGTGTGCTGATAGAGGATCAGTTGCCTTTTAATAAGATATCTGATATGGACAGATCCTAAAACCGCCCTACTCAAAATGCCCCGGAGAGGAGAGTCTCCCCGAGCCCCGGAGAGGAGAGTCTCCCGAGCCCCGGAGAGGAGAGTCTCGAGCCAGCAGTGCTGCCCAGTAGAAACAGGTTGTAGACTCACCGAGGAGTTTCCCCTGCATGAACTGTTCCTCCAGGAGAGGGCTGATCTTGCAGTTCTTCTTGCGCTCATCAAACTTCTTCTGAATCTTCTTCGACCTCTTCTTGTTGATCACCTCCTCCTCCTCTGGAGTCTTAACACATGAAAGTTAGACAATTAAAATGGGCACAATGCTGCAATATAAGACCTGTGATTGACTAGAGCAGCTGCCAAGTGTAGCTATCCCCATGGTAACAGCACTAGTAATTTAGCTGCAATATCAGAACATTCAATTCCACAGAAACATTTAGTGTCACTAAGTTCTCCTGTATTGTAATAAATCCAAGGTCATTCTCAGAGCCACATACACCAATCAGTCAGTAGCAGAACTGGACAAAGTTATCTTCATAGAAAAACCAGAGATTCTAATCAATATTATGGACAAACATGAATGTTTCACAGGGATCTGGACACTCAAATCACATTGTATTGGACACACATTTAGCGGTTGTAATTGCGGGTGTAGTGAGAGACTTGTGTTCCTAACGCCAACAGCGAAGTCTAACGATTCACAAATCTAAGGTTAAAGGGCACCGTTTTGGCCACAGCAGCCTCGGTCGTTGTCTGCCTTACGCAAAAAGAGAGCATGAGAAAAGGAGAGCCATTTGGGACACAAATCTGTTGACTGGTACATACCAGCATAAGAGCTTGCCCGAGGTAGTTCACTATGTAAGGAAACACACATACCAGCTTGGCTCCCTTCTTGCGTCCCAGAGGAGTGGCGAAGTGGGCCTCGTACCACTGCCTGTAAGGCAGGCTGTCGACGAGAACGATGCAGTTCTTCACCAAGGTCTTGGTTCTCACCAACTCGTTGTTAGAGGCGTTGTACACCACATCAATGATCCTGGTTTTACGAGTGCAGCCTGAAGAATAAAGACTGCGTCAATACCACCTACGTAGTAGCCAAATGTGAAACTACTTGAGGTATGAAAGTTAATAATGAACAGGTATGAAACATGGAAGAGCGGCCTGGAGAACGAACACTCGATGTAAAGTAGCATTAAAACCCGATGTAGTATGGGGTGAAATAAAGAGTGGTTTTAATCACTAAATCTAGCATTCGTCTTTCTCAGAGTCACAAATATCGTCAATACTCATTCAGTAGCAGAACTGGACATGGTTCTCTTCACAGAAAGACGTCACCAGCACCCTCCAACTGATTTACAATAAAGAACAAGAGTGACGTGAGACCTACACTCAGAGCCCCAGGAGAAGTTACCCACGTCGACCCTCAGAGCACGGTACTTCTTGTTTCCGCCGCGGGTCCTCACCGTGTGAATACGACGGGGTCCAATCTAGGGAAAGATGGGAAAACATTTGTTTTTAGTAGAAAACCAAAAAATGTGCAATAAGTTAATTGCGCTGCATGCGCCACGACGGCTACATACACATGCCCCATCGTTCAGTATTGGTGTGTCAGTGTAACTATGACAGTCCGGATCATTGGTAGGTCCTAAACTTTGAACCAAAACGGTCAAAACAGACCTACCTATGGTCAATGTCTAATCATCCACACTCCCGTTGAACTAGCAACCAGTGCCCATTCCCCCCACAGCAATATCACAGGCATCAAGTCTATGTTGAGGTTCCTATAACTCAGAATCACTAGATTCACTCAGAGTGGTCTTTACCTTGGTGTTGGCAGGAGGACGACCCAGCTCATACTTCCTCTTCTTGTGGTAGGGCTTTCGTTTGCCGCCGGTCTTGCGGCGTTTATGCCAGTTGTCCCTAGAGATACCTGGGTCACAAGAAACACGAGGCGAGAGCAATGGTGAGAAAGGAGCAAACTGCCGAATTAACACAACAAAAACAGTTACTTTCAACGTGCTTTTTTGAGTGTCAGTTCTCCAAGGTGGTTATCCGCACTGTAATGTCAGAAACCTAATTGTCATCATTTTCACTCAAGCACACAAATACTCCGAATAGAGTGCAATTTACCAGAAGACCTATGGTCTCAGTTCCTCTCAAGTATCCCCAGGGGGTCTTAGGTGTCCCTGGGTAGGAAACCACTGCAGCACCACCAGCCAGCCAAGTACACATGGCGCTAGCGTGGCTGTGAGTAGCCATTAGCATCGTGTCATGGTGAAAAGAGTAGCCAGCTGATATTACTCTCTAGCTTAGTGGACACTGCACAGTCTAGTAGATATAATCTTCGTAACAATGCCGAGATGGTCGCGATGCAAAGTAATAAACTCCGTGAGCGAAAACGTGGGAGACATCTGAAGGCCTAGCCTTGCACCACTGCAACACCACTAGCTAGTTAAACGAGGACTTGCAAGCAAAATTTCAACCAAACCAGGCAACCCAAAAATATATATTAACGTTAAGGGGATAAACTAGACTTAGAAACAGTAAATATTACAAGCGACGGAGTGCAATTCAAGAAATAGTTGCAAATTAGGCTCAACTGCATGTCAACTTTAGACGAGCCCATGAGAGCCGCCATCTTGTTACATGTCAAGACATTGTAAAACAATAACTCCGTTTAAAAAAATAGCAAATGTGTTATCCGTATAATTTAACAACATAACCATTTGATATGAATATACACTTCAACATGCCAAACCATCTTAGATATAATCCTGATGTAAAACAACTGATGGACAAGGATTTTCGCAGCGACCAGAAGATGAAAACACGTACCCATTCTAAGGCGCCGGGTAGAAAGAGAACACGCAAGGGCTCATGGGGAAGTTTGACGGTGTCAGATATCGCGAGATTGTAAGAGCAGCTCTTCTTCGGATATCTCCAAATGTAGTTCAGCAACCTGGAAATGGAACTACCGTCAACTATGTGTGACCAGACTTGTGCACCACCCAGGATATACTTGAATGTGTCAAAATTATTAGTGCTGTGATTCAACGGACAGGTGACTGAAATTGGATTTTGGAAGCAGGGAAACGTTTCTCATTATTTTCGACAAAATAGTATCTCCCATAAATTGCTATGTGAATTTTATTTAACTAAGCAAGTCAGTTATGAACAAATTCTTATTTTCAATGACGGCCTAGGAACAGCGGGTTAACTGCCTTTTTCAGGGGCAGAACGACAGATTTTTACCTTGTATTATCTCTCCATGCAGAAAAAGCTTTTGATAGACTAGGAGGGTCACATCTCTGGTCTGTATTTTGGCGCATATGAGACTTGGCTCCAATTTTATTAATATGGTTAAAATAGTATATATTCAGTGCATTCGGAAAGTATTCAGACCCAGACTTTTTCCACATGTTGTTACGTTACAGCCTTATTCTAACATGGATGAAATAAATCAATTTCCTCAGCAATCTATACACAGTACCCCATAATGACATCACAATGCCCCATAATGACATCACAATACCCCATAATGACATCACAATGCCCCATAATGACATCACAATGCCCCATAATGACAAAGGTAAAGCAGGTTTTATGACATTTTTACAAATGAATTAAAAACAAAAAACAGAAATACCTGTTTACCTATTTAGATCCATTTGCTATGAGACTTGAAGTTGAGCTCAGATGCATCCTGTTTCCATTTATCATCCTTGAGATGTTTCTACAACTTGATAGGAGTCCACCTGTGGTAAATTCAATTGATTGGACATGATTTGGAAAGGCACACACTTGTCTATATAAGGTCCCACAGTTGACAGTGCATGTCAGAGTAAAAACCAAGCCATGAAGAATTGTCTGTAGAGCTCCGAGACAGGATTGTGCCGAGGCACAGATCTGGGGAAGGGTACCAAAACCTTATAGCAGCCTTGAAGGTCCCCAAAAACAAATTGAGCTCCATAATTCATAAATGGAAGAAGTTTGGAACCACCAAGACTCTTCTTAGAGCTGGCCGCCCGGTCAAACTGAGCAATCGAGGGAGAAGGGCCTAAGTCAGACAGGTGACCAAAAACCCGATGGTCACTCTGACAGAGCTCTTGAGTTCCTCTGTGGAGATAGGAGAAAATTCCAGAAGGACAACCATCTATCTCTGCAGCACTCCACTAATTAGGCCTTTATGGTAGTGTGGCCAGACGGAAGCCACTCGTCCATAAAAGGCAAATGACAGCCCGCTTAGAGTTTGCCAAAAGGCACCTAAAGACTCTGACCATGAGAAACAAGATTCTCTGGTCTGATAAAACCAAGATTGAACTCTTTGGCCTGAATGCCAAGCTTCACGTCTGGAGGAAACCTGGCACCATCCCTCCGGTGAAGCATGGTGGTGACACCAACATGCTGTGGGGATGTTTTTATAGCGGCAGGGACTGGGAGACTAGTCAGGATTGAGCTAAAGATGAACGGAGCAAAGTACAGATATCTCCTTGATGAAAACCTGCCTCAGAGCGCTCAGGACCTCAGACTGGGACGAAGGTTCACCTTCCAATAGGACAACGACCCTAAGCACACAGCCAATATAATGCAGAAGTGGCTTCGGGACAAGTCTCTGAATGTCCTTGAGTGGCCCAGCCAGAGCTCAGACTTGAACCCGATCGAACATCTCTGGAGAGACCTGAAAATAGCTGTGCGGCGACGCTCCCAATCCAACCTGACAGAGCTTGAGAGGATCTGCAGAGAAGAATGAGAGAAACTCCCCAAATACAGGTGTACCAAGCTTGTAGCGTCAAACCCAAGAAGACTGGAGGCTGTAATCACTCCCAAAGGTGCTTCAACAAAGTACTGAGTAAAGGGTCTGAATACTTATGTAGTTGTGGGTTCACAAGCATCTTCGCTCGTTGATGACTGCACACCGTACCACAACGAGGGGACGGACCACAGCGAGGGGACGGACCACAGCGAGGGGACGGACCACAAAGAGGGGACGGACCACAAAGAGGGGACGGACCACAAAGAGGGGACGGACCACAAAGAGGGGACGACCACAACGAGGGGACGGACCACAACGAGGGGACGGACCACAACGAGGGGACGGACCACAACGAGGGGACGGACCACAACGAGGGGACGACCACAGCGAGGGGACGACCACAACGAGGGGACGACCACAACGAGGGGACGGACCACAACGAGGGGACGACCACAATGAGGGGACGGACCACAACGAGGGGACGGACCACAACGAGGGGACGGACCACAACGAGGGGACGACCACAACGAGGGGACGACCACAATGATGGGACGACCACAACGAGGGGACGGACCACGAGGGGACGACCACAACGAGGGGACGACCACAACGAGGGGACGACCACAACGAGGGGACGACCACAATGAGGGGACGACCACAACGAGGGGACGGACCACAACGAGGGGACGACCACAACGAGGGGACGACCACAACGAGGGGACGACCACAATGAGGGGACGGACCACAGCGAGGGGACGGACCACGGATCCCCATTAGTTCCTGCCAAGGCAGCAGCTACTCTTCCTGGGGTTTATTATGGATCCCCATTAGTTCCTGCCAAGACAGCAGCTACTCTTCCTGGGGTTTATTATGGATCCCCATTAGTTCCTGCCAAGGCAGCAGCTACTCTTCCTGGGGTTTGTTATGGATCCCCATTAGTTCCTGCCAAGGCACCAGCTACTCTTCCTGGGGTTTATTATGGATCCCCATTAGTTCCTGCCAAGGCAGCAGCTACTCTTCCTGGGGTTTATTATGGATCCCCATTAGTTCCTGCCAAGGCACCAGCTACTCTTCCTGGGGTTTATTATGGATCCCCATTAGTTCCTGCCAAGGCAGCAGCTACTCTTCCTGGGGTTTATTATGGATCCCCATTAGTTCCTGCCAAGGCAGCAGCTACTCTTCCTGGGGTTTATTATGGATCCCCATTAGTTCCTGCCAAGGCATCAGCTACTCTTCCTGTGGTTTATTATGGATCCCATAATCTTTTTATCATCAATTTCTCTCAGCCAATCATCATTAATTTGTGTAAGTGCTGTGCCTGTTGAGTGTCCTTCCCCATAACCATGCTGAAAGTCTGTTGTCAATTTGTTTACTGGGAAATGGCATTGTATCTGGTGAAACACCATTTTTTCCAGAAGTTTACTAAGAGTCGGTAACAGGCTGATTGGTCGGCTATTTGAGCCAGTTAAGGGGGCTTTACTATTCTTGGGTAGCGGAATGACTATCTCCCCTCCAGGGCTGAGGGAACACACTCTCTAGTAGGCTGAGGGAACACACTCTCTAATAGGCTGAGGGAACACACTCTCTAGTAGGCTTAAATTGAAGACGTGGCAAATAGGAGATGTGATGTGCCACACCTGTCAGATGGATGGATTATCTTGGTAATGTGAAATGTTCATGGAACATGGGACCAAGACTTTCTATGTTGCGTTTATATTTTTGTTCTCTATAAGATGCTGTTCACCTTTAAAACCGGTTAAATGTAATTAAAAATGTAATCTACATAATCTCCAAAAGTAATTATTTATTATGAGAGGGCCATAAACAATAGCTAGAAATGCTGCATACTCCCAAAAAAATACAAAACTCACCTTTCTGCAAAACAAAAATGGATTTGTATGTTTAGTGTTGGAGTAAACGTGCATATTTTCTGAAGGTCTTTCTCAATGAAAAGATCTGCCCCCCTCATCGCTGTGAAAGTCTCAGAGCTTGATTTCGTGGACTCGTTAGGAACTCGCCTTTCATATCGTTCGTATTCAATCTTGTACGTCCTTGACAAACAGAATGTTTTTTTTTTCTTCTTTTTTTTCTCTGAATTATTTTAGATGAATGGCTATAAAAATCGATTTCTGAACGTGCTATAGTGATGAAACTGCTGCGCTACGACGTAGCGATCGCAGGCATGTGCTTTGTCAGTGACTGTGACGTAAGGTTCAGTCAGGAGTTGATGGACAGTCGGAAGAGCGAATGAAATGGTATGAGGGACATCCCGGCTTCAAGTGGTTTCAGATTTCACCTTCTACGTCACACATTTGCTCAGAAAATAAACTCTGTACAATTTTGAACACTTTTTTTTCCTTCATGAAGAGTCTAACCTGAGGTCTGTAAGCTCAACTAGTTTGTGAGCTATTGAAGTTTGAATGTCTGGCGAGTATCCAGTGAAGCCATAGAAAGCCACTAGAGGGCACTGTGCTCCGTCATATCGATGGGACCAGGCTTCAGTAAAAGTCATGCATCATTATCACGGCTGTTATTCAGCTGCTCGGGACAGGAGAGACAAACAATATTCAGCTCCTAGGGACAGGAGAGACAAACATTATTCAGCTGCTAGGGACAGGAGAGACAAACATTATTCAGCTCCTAGGGACAGGAGAGACAAACATTATTCAGCTGCTAGGGACAGGAGAGACAAACATTATTCAGCTCCTAGGGACAGGAGAGACAAACATTATTCAGCTCCTAGGGACAGGAGAGACAAACATTATTCAGCTCCTAGGGACAGGAGAGACAAACATTATTCAGCTCCTAGGGACAGGAGAGACAAACATTATTCAGCTCCTAGGGACAGGAGAGACAAACATTATTCAGCTCCTAGGGACAGGAGAGACAAACATTATTCAGCTCCTAGGGACAGGAGAGACAAACATTATTCAGCTCCTCGGGACAGGAGAGACAAACATTATTCAGCTCCTCGGGACAAGAGAGACAAACATTATTCAGCTCCTAGGGACAGGAGAGACAAACATAGTTCCCTCTGTAGTTATTCAGCTCCTATGTGAGTCAATCTTTAGGTCTCTGCTCCTTATTTGAGATCGTATTTATCCTATCCTATCTATCTCTGCTATCCCATCCTATCCTATCTATCCTATCCTATCTATCCTATCTATCCTTTCCTATCCTATCCCATCCTATCCTATCCCATCCTATCATATCCTATCCCATCCTATCCTATCCCATCCTATCCTATCTATCCTATCTATCCCATCCTATCCCATCCTATCATATCCTATCCCATCATATCCTATCATATCCTATCCCATCCTATCCTATCCCATCCTATCCTATCTATCCCATCCTATCCCATCCTATCATATCCTATCCCATCCTATCCTATCCTATCCTATCCTATCCTATCCTATCCTATCCTATCTATCCTATCCTATCCTATCCTATCCTCTCATCCTATCCTATCCCATCCTATCTATCACATCCTATCCCATCCCATCCTATCCCATCCTATCTATCACATCCTATCCTATCCTATCCTATCCTATCCCATCCTATCTATCACATCCTATCCTATCCTATCTATACCATCCTATCCTATCTATCCCATCCTATCCTATCCTATCCTATCTATCCCATCCTATCCTATCTATCCCATCCTATCCTATCCTATCTATCCCATCCTATCCTATCTATCCTATCCTATCCTATCCCATCCTATCCTATCTATCCTATCCTATCCTATCCTATCTATCCTATCCTATCCTATCCTATCCTCTCATCCTATCCTATCCCATCCTATCTATCACATCCTATCCCATCCCATCCTATCCCATCCTATCTATCACATCCTATCCTATCCTATCCTATCCTATCCCATCCTATCTATCACATCCTATCCCATCCTATCCTATCCTATCCTATCTATCCCATCCTATCCTATCCTATCCTATCTATCCCATCCTATCCTATCTATCCCATCCTATCCTATCCTATCTATCCCATCCTATCCTATCCTATCCTATCTATCCCATCCTATCCTATCTATCACATCCTATCCCATCCCATCCTATCCTATCTATCCTATCCTATCCTATCCTATCCTATCCTATCCCATCCTATCTATCCCATCCTATCCTATCCTATCTATCACATCCTATCCCATCCTATCCTATCTATACCATCCTATCCCATCCTATCATATCCTATCCTATCCTATCCCATCCTATCCTATCTATCACATCCTATCCTATCCTATCCTATCCTATCCTATCTATACCATCCTATCCTATCCTATCCCATCCTATCTATCCCATCCTATCTATCCCATCCTATCCCATCCTATCCTATCCTATCTATACCATCCTATCCCATCATATACTATCCTTATAAGGGTACAAGGCGAGACCTAGACGCAGACACAGGAGGCAGATGGTTTGAGTCTTTGATATTTATTACACCCAAAAGGGGAAGGCAAGAGAATGGTCGTGGACAGGCAAAATGTCAAAACCAGGTCAGAGTTCAGGAGGTACAGTGGCAGGCAGGCTCGAGGTCAGGGCAGGCAGAATGGTCAGGTAGGCTCGAGGTCAGGGCAGGCAGAATGGTCAGGCAGAATGGTCAGGCAGAAAGGTCAGGCAGGCTCGAGGTCAGGGCAGGCAGAATGGTCAGGCAGAATGGTCAGGCAGAATGGTCAGGCAGGCTCGAGGTCAAGGACAGGCAGAATGGTCAGGCAGGCTCGAGGTCAGGGCAGGCAGAATGGTCAAGCAGGCTCGAGGTCAGGGCAGGCAGAATGGTCAGGCAGAATGGTCAGGCAGGCTCGAGGTCAGGGCAGGCAGAATGGTCAGGCAGAATGGTCAGGCAGAATGGTCAGGCAGAAAGGTCAGGCAGGCTCGAGGTCAGGGCAGGCAGAATGGTCAAGCAGAATGGTCAGGCAGGCTCGAGGTCAGGGCAGGCAGAAAGGTCAGGCAGGCAGAATGGTCAGGCAGAAAGGTCAGGCAGAATGGTCAGGCAGAATGGTCAGGCAGAAAGGTCAGGCAGGCTCGAGGTCAGGGCAGGCAGAATGGTCAGGCAGGCTCGAGGTCAGGGCAGGCAGAAAGGTCAGGCAGGCTCGAGGTCAGGGCAGGCAGAAAGGTCAGGCAGGCAGAATGGTCAGGCAGAAAGGTCAGGCAGGCTCGAGGTCAGGGCAGGCAGAATGGTCAAGCAGAATGGTCAGGCAGGCTCGAGGTCAGGGCAGGCAGAAAGGTCAGGCAGGCTCGAGGTCAGGGCAGGCAGAATGGTCAGGCAGGCTCGAGGTCAGGGCAGGCAGAAAGGTCAGGGCAGGCAGAAAGGTCAGGGCAGGCAGAAAGGTCAGGGCAGGCAGAAAGGTCAGGGCAGGCAGAATGGTCAGGCAGGCGGATACAGAGTATAAAAACAGGCAAATGTCAAAACCGGGAGGACTAGTAAAAAGAGAAGAGTAAAGGAGCACAGGAAAAACACGCTCTCTCTCTCTTTCTCTCTGTCTCTCTCTCTCTCTCTCTCTCTCTCTCTCTCTCTCTCTCTTATGTATATTACAGAACATAGATCCCCCTCCCGTTTAGCCTGATCACTAGCCCGGTGGAGAAGACTGCAAGAAGGGCCTCAGAATCAGACCAGAGCGATGTGACTGGCCCGGTGGAGAAGACTACAGGAAGGTCTCAGAATCAGACCAGAGCGATGTGACTGGCCCGGTGGAGAAGACTGCAGGAGGGGCCTCAGAATCAGACCAGAGCAATGTGACTGGCCCGGTGGAGAAGACTACAGGAAGGTCTCAGAATCAGACCAGAGCGATGTGACTGGCCCGGTGGAGAAGACTACAGGAAGGCCTCAGAATCAGACCAGAGCGATGTGACTGGCCCGGTGGAGAAGACTACAGGAAGGCCTCAGAATCAGACCAGAGCGATGTGACTGGCCCGGTGGAGAAGACTACAGGAAGGTCTCAGAATCAGACCAGAGCGATGTGACTGGCCCGGTGGAAAGACTACAGGAAGGTCTCAGAATCAGACCAGAGCGATGTGACTGGCCCGGTGGAGAAGACTACAGGAAGGTCTCAGAATCAGACCAGAGCGATGTGACTGGCCCGGTGGAGAAGACTACAGGAAGGTCTCAGAATCAGACCAGAGCGATGTGACTGGCCCGGTGGAGAAGACTACAGGAAGGTCTCAGAATCAGACCAGAGC
Organism: Oncorhynchus keta; assembly: GCF_023373465.1. Classification (NCBI taxonomy): domain Eukaryota; kingdom Metazoa; phylum Chordata; class Actinopteri; order Salmoniformes; family Salmonidae; genus Oncorhynchus; species Oncorhynchus keta. The sequence continues at coordinate 2,437,467 of NC_068435.1, read as the reverse complement.
GATGTGACTGGCCCGGTGGAGAAGACTACAGGAAGGTCTCAGAATCAGACCAGAGCGATGTGACTGGCCCGGTGGAGAAGACTACAGGAAGGTCTCAGAATCAGACCAGAGCGATGTGACTGGCCCGGTGGAGAAGACTACAGGAAGGTCTCAGAATCAGACCAGAGCGATGTGACTGGCCCGGTGGAGAAGACTGCAGGAAGGTCTCAGAATCAGACCAGAGCAATGTGGCTGGTTCACTCAATATAGTTGCTGGTCCACCCACCATGGAATGGGTCATGTCCGTTCTAATGATTTTTAATTCTATGGTTCTAATTCTAGTCATTCTAATTCTAGTCATTCTAATTCTAGTCATTCTAATTCTAGTCATTCTAATTCTAGTCATTCTAATTCTAGTCATTCTAATTCTATGTATCAGACCTCTCTGAGAACTGGATGGAGAGAGGGCAGCTCCACTCCAGCCCTGGGTGATTGTCTGAGTACCTGGTAACCCAATGCTATAATTACTACCTCCCACAGTGGGTGAAATCAGAGCCTGGTAACATGGTTCTCTGACTCTCTGACTCTCTGGTACCATGGTTCTCTGACTCTGGTTCTCTGGTACCATGGTTCTCTGACTCTGGTTCTCTGGTACTATGGTTCTCTGACTCTGGTTCTCTGGTACCATGGTTCTCTGACTCTCTGACTCTGGTTCTCTGGTACCATGGTTCTCTGACTCCCTGACTCTCTGACTCTCTGGTACCATGGTTCTCTGACTCTGGTTCTCTGGTACCATGGTTCTCTGACTCTGGTTCTCTGGTACCATGGTTCTCTGACTCTGGTTCTCTGGTACCATGGTTCTCTGACTCTCTGACTCTGGTTCTCTGGTACCATGACTGGCGAGGAAAGACTTCAGGTGAGGAGGTAGCTGACTGATTTCCTGGGTCCTGGGTCCTGGGTTTGGGTCCTGGGTCCTGGGTCCTGGGTTTGGGTCCTGGGTCCTGGGTCCTGGGTCCTGTTTCCTGGGTCCTGGGTCCTGTTTCCTGGGTTTGGGTCCTGGGTCCTGGGTCCTGGGTTTGGGTCCTGGGTCCTGGGTCACTGTTGGGACAGAGAGAGGCTGAGAGGCCAAGGGAAGGTTACTCATTACATTAATAAAGTCAAATTAAATAAACAAATATGAAAGTTTAAAAAAGGTTAAGTATTTATGCTGCAGTAGTTTATGTGTCGGGGGCTAGGGTCAGTCTGTTATATCTGGAGTACTTCTCCTGTCTTATCCGGTGTCCTGTGTGAATTTAAGTGTGCTCTCTCTAATTCTCTCTTTCTCTCTTTCTTTCTCTCTCTCTCTCGGAGGACCTGAGTCCTAGGACCATGCCTCAGGACTACCTGGCATGATGACTCCTTGCTGTCCCCAGTCCACCTGGCCGTGCAGTTGCTCCAGTTTCAACTGTTCTGCCTGCGGCTATGGAATCCTGACCTGTTCAACGGACGTGCTACCTGTCCCAGACCTGCTGTTTTCAACTCTCTAGAGTTGATGAACATTTGAACATCTTGGCCATGTTCTGTTATAATCTCCACCCGGCACAGCCAGAAGAGGACTGGCCACCCCACATAGCCTGGTTCCTCTCCAGGTTTCTTCCTAGGTTTTGGCCTTTCTAGGGAGTTTTTCCTAGTCACCGTGCTTCTACATCTACACCTGCATTGCTTGCTGTTTGGGGTTTTAGGCTGGGTTTCTGTACAGCACTTTGAGATATCAGCTGATGTAAGAAGGGCTTTATAAATACATTTGATTGATTGATTGATTGATTGATTGATTGATTGATTGATTGATTGATTAAAGAGATACTCCGGTATTTTGCATACTTTTTAGCCAGTAGTTCTGAAAGTAGAACTCACGAGCCAAAAATGGTCCCCGATTATTGAGTACTCCGTCACATATGTGCACCACGTCATTACTCTCTCTCTCTCTCTGTTGTGTCCACTGAGCCGTTGGACCCGACCAGCAACCTCATTGGATAACGCTGGGCAGGCTGGCTGTCGCTCAAATGCGAGGGGCTGAAGCTCATTGACTAGAACTCAAATTGTTAGGGGGCTGGCCCACGTGGGGGGGGGAAATGTAGGTAAATATGGCATGGCACAGAGAAAACAATCGCTTTCAAACTAGGTGGCTAATTGAGGTAAGACAGTAAGTGGTCCTTCTGTAGCTCAGTTGGTAGAGCATGGCGCTTGTAACGCCAGGGTAGTGGGTTCGATTCCCGGGACCACCCATACGTAGAATGTATGCACACATGACTGTAAGTCGCTTTGGATAAAAGCGTCTGCTAAATGGCATATAT